>NC_056688.1:88357252-88649752 GCF_018350215.1 Panthera leo
GTCATACACCATTGGGAATATGTTTAATGCCGCTGAACTGCACACCTAAAAGTGGACAAAATGGGAAATTTTGTTCGGTATGTTACAAAAAAAAAAAAAAAAGAGCTTTTTTAGGAGTCCTGGGCAAGAAGGTAGAAAAAGAACAGAGGGGAATAGGGAGAGAAACCCTGTAGACCAGAGTCATAGGACAACTACCCTAATTTACACATCAGAGATATGCTAAGCACTTTGTATGCCCATCTCATGAATTGTATAGGAGGTAGGTGATGATTTTCCTGTTTTACCCACGCAGGAACTGAGGATTAGTGAGGTCTAGTAGCTTCCCAAGGGGGCACTGTAACAGAGCTGGAATTCAAACCCAGGTGTGGTACGTCCAGAACTCACTCTCATTACATTTATGGAGTCTTGACCACTATAGGATGTGCTTTGCACATTTGTTTCACTTAATTCACATAACAACTGGGTCAGTTTGTTATTTTTGTCTCATCTTATAGACAAAGACACTGAAGACTTGGATGTTAAAAGAGGTTTGCCTAACCGTACAGATAATGAGTAGCGGAGTCTGGCTTTGAACCCACACCTTCTGGGATTTGGAACTGAAATGAGGTTTTTCTATGGCTTACTGGCTTAGACAATGCTCCAGGGTAGAGTTTCTCATCCATTCTCCTTTCAGTCTAGCTGTCTGCTGCAGCAGGAGAGGGGAAGATTGTTTGCTGTTGTTCTCTTAGATTAAAGATGGTCCCTGGCTATCTTTATAGGGTCTTTTCTCTAACTACAGAAGTTGTGCAAGTCCTAATTTGCCTGCCTTCATTACTTACCTAAGAATTCCTGATACCAATACCCTTTACTCTGAGACATTGTATTACAAAGATTTATTGACTCATCTGTCTCGTCTACCAGGTTATAGGCTCTAAGGGCTTGTGAGCTCTGATTTCTGTTTCTTTAGTGTCTACCACTGTGCTCTATACCTAGGAAGGGACCATTAGATAGATGTATGTTGAAAGAATGAATGAAGTAAGCCAGGGGGTCAAGGAAAGATTTTTATTAACTCCTCAACATAAGACTGATCTGGTCCATTAATAAAACAATCTATGAAGAACAGCGGTCTGCTCTTGCCCCTGACCTTGGTGTTCGCCTCTATTTATCTGAGAGATATTGACTGAACCCTTGCTGGGTGGGCTGGGAAAGGAGAAATGAATATGATAACCCCCTGCTTTTAAGAAGCTTACAGTCTAGAAGGTGGTGCAAAATTACATATAAATCCTTAGAATAGTGGTCACAAGGTTAGCAGTGTTGAGTGTCCTGCAGAGAGATGGGATTTCTGGAGAAGGACAAGAATGGAGACAAAGTGAAGTTGTTAAGATCCCAGGCGTTTATATCCAGGCTGCTTATGAGCTGTGTGACTCTGGCAAATTACATAATCCCCTAAGGCTCAGTTTTCTCCTGTAAAAAAAAAAAAAAAAAAAAAAAAAAAGTGTTTGTTTTTTGAATTGTGTTCCCCCACAAGGGTTGAAGTCCTAGCCCCTGTCAGTACCTGTCAGTGTGACCTTATATGGAAATAAGGTCTTTGTTGATGATCAACTTAAGGTGACGTCATTGGGCTGGGTCCTAATCCAAAATGACCAGTGTAGTTATAAAAAGGGTAAGTTTGGCCTCAGACACAGGCACATCCAGAGGGAAGGCGATACGAAGACACAAGAGAATGTTACCGACAAGCCAAGGAATGCCTGGAGCTACCAGAAGTTACAACAGATTCTCCCTCTGAGCCCTCAGAAGGAACTAATCTGTTCAACATCTTGATTTTGGACTTCTGGCCTCCAGAACTGTAAGATAATAAATTTCTGTTGTTGAAGTCACCCAGTTTGTGGTACTGTGTTATGGTAACCTTAGGAAACTAATTCGGGGCAGTAATAGTGCTTATCTCATGGAGATGTGAGGATTAGATGAGACATAAGCAAAGGGCTTAGCACAGTTCTTGGTACATAGTAAGTGGTTGATGATTGTGGGTAGGATGAACACCCTTAATGTGGGGGCAATCGAACAATGCCTCACAGGGACGATGGCATTTGCCTTAAGGCTTGAAGGCTGGGTAGGGTGTGGGCATTGAGAAGGTGTAGGAAGAGGGATTCATGGAACTGTCATTTGCAGTGACATCTCGGCCCCAGAGAAGACTTAGGCTGAGCCCTGAGGTTCTTGCCTTCTGGCCCAGGGGCAAGTAACCGTTGGGGAATGTGGATGATTCCTGTTATTTTTACATTCCTTGTCTTTTGATAACAGCCACTCAGTCTTCCTTTGGAAAAGTCACCCCTCCCCTGCTCTAATCATGGCTCTGTCCTTCCTCAGGCCAGTGAGAGGTCTCCAGCCTGCTGGGCCTCGTGAAGAGTCCAGGAGGTGGCATAAGCCCAAACAGGGCCAATCAGAGTTCTCACTAAGGATAGATATGGATGGTGAGAAAGGGAGGATCTCTGATCCTCTGGCGTGGGGAACAGTAAGGACAATGAACCTGGTGCTTCTTGGGGCTATTTTCCCTGACTGTGTTGAAGAAGCCATCTTTGGGATGAGGGAAGCAGGCTAATGTGCAAATGGAAGTAAATCTGAGAGTTGGAAAGTGATGGAGATGGATGGATTGATGGCTGGCTGGCTGGCTGGCCGGATGGATGGATGGATGGAGAGAGAGAGAGAAAGAGAGAGAGAGCAAGAGATCTGAAGGCAGTGATACAGTGTTTGAGGCCCAGGAGCCAGCATTCCTGAATCCAGAGGTCCATGGACCTTAAAGTAATGAAAACAAATACTTTTTTTCCCCCTTACACTACTTTGTGTTGGGGTTGATTGCATGCATCCAGGAGAGTCCTGGCCTTGTCATTATCTTCAGGCACCAGCCTTTCCCCAGGGCAAGCAGCTCCTGGGTATGAACTTTCAAGAGGGTGATGTAGGTGGTCATGGTGGTGACAGTGGTGCCTGTTACAGCCTAGTGGGTCACAGAGGCCAACACGGGCCTCCAGTGCAATTTCACATCAAGATTGGCTTCCGTCTGTGACGGAAATCCACTGTGGGAGTAAGGCTAGTCCTGCTCTGAAAGAATTTCAGAGATTTTAAGAAGGCAGAAGCCTTACTTCTCACATCGAATGGAGAATTCCAAGAGTGTGAGTTGAGAGACCTTCAGAACCATTGGAATGGGTGTGGAGAGGCATCCCTTTTCTCTTTAGGTGCCAAGGAGCTAGATCTTCTTGGCATTTCCACTCAAGCTTAATTTCTAGTCCTCCTCGTGTGTCCACCTCAGTGCTGATTTAGTTGTTTTTCTCATCCACAGGGATCACAAGAAGCTCTGGGGTCCAGATTTTACACGGTCGCCCGTCACCCAACCACGTGTGCAAATACTTGTATGCAGCTAGAACTCGAGTTTGTCCAAAGACCAATCATCTCTGAATGTCTTCTGCTAAGAATTTAATATACATATTTCTATTTAGCCCTCTAGTCTAAAGGTGAGTTGTTAGTATGCGAGGTTCCTGATAGAATTGAACACTTTCAAAATTTTATTTTTCAGTAACTAGTTAACGTGGGAACACATAATGTGTACTAAATTGTAGAGTTACACTTATGTGTATCAGTTTTGTGCCAGGAGGGTTGAGGGAATGGTGGGTACATCATGGCTGCTTTTCACCCATTGAAAGTGCTATGCTCCAAGCCTTCTTGGGAGAATTAAGACTATAAAGCTGACATAGGCCAGGTGGCACAGGAACACATAGTGAACATTTGTAAGCTTATGGCAATGACTACCATAGTGTCTTTACAAACTGGTTTTGACCACATGTTCATAAAAATCCTAGTTACTGACTGAGGGCAATCAGTGGGTTCTGCCCTTTTATTGTCTACTCAAACCAGATACATTGTTTATGGCTAGAATAGTGCCCAGCACAGTGTAGGCCCTCATTAAGTAGCTGGTGGATTCTTTAATGGGTATTGGTAGTGAACTCTGTTTCTCTTCTCTCTCCATGTTCCAGCTCTGTTGGACTTCCCCTATTAGTTCCCAGAATGCTCTGCACTTTTTTTTACCCCTCGGGCCCTTTGCACATGCTAGTCCCCCTGCCTAGAACACTGTGCACTCATCCAGCAAGTATTTATTGAGTGATAATTATGTGTTAGGTAGGCATTTGTACAGGTCCTGGGGCTCCCACAGTGAACGAGATGATGGAGCCTGTGTCGTAGCTGGGGGAGACTGACGATAAAGAAAAATCAGTACATATATATTATATCAGCTGAAGAAAAGATCTGCAGAGAAAAATAAAGCTGGGAAAGAGGAAGTTGTGTGTATGTGGGTAGGGGCTGTTGTTGCACATTTTAAAGAGAAAGTGACAGCTGGCCAACTAACTGCCACACCTCCTTCAGGCCCTCTCTGCACCCCTAGACTACGTGAACACTCCTTGTTTCCGGTTTCCAGAGCATGTGTGCTTCCTTTGTCATTACACTCTTTATAACTACAGTTGTTTTATGGAAACTTTTTCCCTGCTGGATTGGGCTTCACAAAACTGGGGCCATGTCGTCTTATTTACCACTCTGTTGCTGCCCTCGGGGACGGCCTTGCCCGTGACAGACATTCCATGGCTATTTACTGGGTGAACAGATGAGGGAAAATAGGACATCACTTAGAAAACATCCTATGTTTTCCTGCTTGCTATGTGTACAGTAGAAATAATGTATTGACTCTTTGGCTGTTGTACATATTAGGAGCTTTGGAAAGCAAAGTACCAAATAATTAAGTGAGCCTAAAATTAGTGTAGAGCAGGGCTTCTCAAACCTGAATGGGCACACTAGCCACCTACAGACCGTACTTTCCAGAGATGGCTGGACAGCACATCCCAGCCCACGTGGTCTTCTTATGGTAACATTGACATTTCTCCCATTGAGACATGGGGTCTCTTTCTCTCCCTTCCAGTCTGGGTGGAACCATGGCCAGAGGAAGTGACCCTATGTGACTTTTTGAAACGTCTACTTTTGGAAATCATGCTGTGAAGAGATTTGATCTCAGGATCTTTCTTGGAGCTCTTGGAGAGTAATTACCCTTTCTTATGAATGTGTAAGCCTGGAGTTGCTGAGGGTCCCTCATGTGGTAGCAAACTGCTCAAGAGTTAGACCCATATGTAGGGAAGCAGAGCTGACACGGAGAGACGAAATCTTGATGATTGTCTGAGCTGCATGATCTGGATATACCTGAAGTCCCCTTAGAGTTTTCAGTTAGAAAAGCCAATAATCCCCTTCCTTTTTTTTTTTTTTTTTTTAACTACTTCAAGTTGGGTTTGTGTCACCTGCATCAGATGAGGGGTGCCTGGGTGGCTCGGTCGGTTAAGCGTCTGACTTTGGCTCAGGTCATGAACTCGCGGTTTGTGAGTTTGAGCCCCAAGTCGGGCTCTGTGCTGACAGCTTGGAGCCTGGAGCCTGCTTCGGATTCTGTGTCTCTCTCTGCCCCTCCCCCAACCCCCCAAAAACCAAATAAACATCAAAAAAATCTTTTTAAAAAAAGACGATTCATGATGAATATGAATTCATGCCAATATCCTTGGCAACACAGAGTCTATAAACCTAGCTTTTGAAAACTATTTAGCACTATAAAAAAACAAGGATATTGCTGTTCCTACTTCCCTAAGAATATCCTCGAGGAGCCATATCCATCAATTACTATTAATGAGCACATCCCAAATTCCGGCCCTTTGATGATCTGGGCACCCTCGTCAGGTATTTCCGCCCTCTTCCCTCCGTGACCCCTGCAGTTTCCCAGGCTACCCTGACTCCAAGATAACCTACACCTGTTCTCAGCATGTCCTGCGGAGACCCAAGCGAACCCCTTGGAGATTCTGAATGATTCATCTTGAACAGAACCCTGGGTTTGCCTGGGACTCTCAGGGGAGCCGTGTGAGAAACTCTAAAATACACATGAATGAGTAAATCGGGACTGAGTGCCAATTTGGAGCGATTAAAGGATCCCGTGAAAGCTGAACCCCTGGAGAGATGTACATGCTTCTGTTGTATAATCCCGTAAGTGCAAAGGGGCATAGGGGTAGCCTCTTTTGATGGAGCGCCTGTGCACACCCACTCTTGCCCCTTGGGTCCTTGGCACCCGCAGAGCTCCTGTCATCACGGAGGCCAGCCCCGGGCTCTCTCCTATCACCCTGGGAGTGTCTTCTAAAGAATTCCTCCAGAGCCGTGGTTCTGGGCTGCGCTGATTACTCCTAGTAAGTTTAGCCCTGGCCCCTGGCTCTTCACAGCAAGAATGAGTTGCCAGAAGGGTCACATTCTTCCTCTGAGGCAGTTCACCGTCCTTTCTTTTAGCAGGAGGTGGTGATGTGTTCTTCCCTACGTGCCGCTCCTCTCTCGCTAAATCTCCATCTAACCTCAAAACTCTCAGATGCCACCTTATCTGGGAATCCATCCCGGGCCCTCCTTTTTCACTCAGGCCTGTCTAGCTTCTGCAGCCTTAGAGCTTCCGGGACTCGTTATACGGGCGTCGTTAATGAAGTTTTTGGCACAATGTCTGGTACAGTGCTTCGGTGGTGATGATCCGGGATTCAGAACAGCTTCTTCAACTCCCCTCTTTCCCGGACGGAGTCTAAAACTGTCCAGCGGGCTGTGTTGTAACCCCACGGGCTCCAGCCGATGGGAAGTCAGGATCTCACCTCCCTCCCTTCTGGAGAGCTGGGCGGCTAAACCCTGGAGCCCTGAGACCTGCTCCGTCCCTTGGTAGCTCGCTTCTCATTACCTCACTTTTCTTATCTGGACAATGGGGATCACGATGAGTTCTACTCCTCAGCATTGTCATGAAGAGTAAATAAAATATCCAGGTACAGCTAAGTTTCATAGAGTGCTGGGCACATAAGAACTCAGTAATGCCATGGCTCCTATAACATAATCAATGAAAATCTATTGAATATCGAATAGAAGACAGGGCAGAGTTTTAGGTTCCAGCTCTGGGCCTCACGTGGAATTGACTTCTCGGTGACTCGAGGTGGTGTCCAGACCTTGCTGTGTGTGACCCATTGCATGTGTTCATCCGCTCAGCAGCTGTTCACTGCCTGGCTGCTCTGTGTCTACCATATATAAGCCACAGCTCCCATAGTGGCGTTGTGGGAATCGGGAGTGAGGCCAGGAAAATATTTTGCAGTTTTGGCCGAACGATGGGTTAGCATTCTAGACTGTTTATTGCTTCCCTAGAATTTGCTTTGCCAGCTCCCAGCCCTGTGGTCAGGGGCAAGAGGTCTTTACTTACTTTAAGAGAAAGCCGAGGGTGAAAATAATACTCCTGTTTCTGCTGTTTCTGAAACAGAGGAACCGTAAAGGAGGCTTCAGAGAAAAGTGTGTGCGTTCAGACAATGCTTTCTGGCTGGTAAGGAATGAAACCACAAGGATTAGGAGGCACATTGCACTTAAAAAAAAAAAAAAAACAGGAGCAGGCAAAGGACTTAACTCTATATGTACTGGGGTGAAGTTCAATGTTTGTAATCTAGTCTTTGGCTATTGTAGTATAGTGTTCAGTAAATATGCATATATATTTAGCATGTATTATGTTTAGAATTCAGCACCGTTTGCCTGACTTTAGATGGAGGGGCGTTTGTTATATGTAATACTTTGACCGTACAGTAGTATTCTGTAAACAGAACTTTCCCCCTTAAATTCTTTCTGCCCCTTAGATTCTGCCCAAATATTTAATGGCAAATATCATATAAAACTCTGGCAGGCTGGGGTACCTGGCTGGCTCAGTCAGTAGAGCATACAACTCTTGATCCTGGGGTCATGGGTTTGAGCCCCACGTTCAGCATAAAACAACAACAACAGCGGCAACAATAACAACAGAGAACTCTGGCAGGCTGTGGTTCAATGCGCTGACCGTTGGTCTGATGGTCGTTATCAATGTTGATTGCTTACAATTCTCTATCAAATCTGAATGCTGTTGGCCTTTTAGGTAGAATGACTATTCTTTTTTGCTGGAGTGTCCATTGCATTCCCACTAAAAGTCAGTAATGGCCTCCAGTTGTTACAACTGAAAATGTCTCCCCCCATTTCCAAAAGCCCTGTAGGGGGACTGTGCCGCCCCCCATTGAGAACCACTAGATCACATAGCATCTTGTTTAATGATTGCACGGAATTGAGTTCAGAACTTTCCCCACTAGACTCGAAGCTTCATGAACGCTGCACAGACCCATGTCAGGTATTAATCTCTGATGGTTTTTTTTCTGGTGCTTAGAACAGGGCTTGACCCTTAGTGGGTTCTCGATAGATACTGTGCTGGGATGATGGCAATGCCATATAGTACACTATTAATTTTGCAGAACTTAGTCAAACTGCATTGCAGAGTTTTTTGTAAGCAAGGGTGATATTCAAAATATTTAACAAATAGGGGCATCTGAGCGGCTCGGTCGATTAAGTGTCTGACTTCCGCTTAGGTTATGATCCCATGTCTCACAGGTTTGAGCCCTGAGTCGGGCTCTGTGCTGACAGCTCGGAGTCTGGAGCCTGCTTCTGATTCTGTGTTTCCTTCTCTCTCTGCGCCTCCCCCGCTTATGCTCTCTTTCAAAAATAAAGAAATAAACATTAGAAAAAATATTTAACGAATAGTATTGCATACGCTCTGACCAATAAGAACTTATTGGAGAGTCTGGAGGCCCCCTTGCTGGCACAGGAACCTTTAGTTGCTGGCTCATGGGACAGTCCAGAGGGTCCCAGGAATAGGAGACAGGGAGTGAGGTGATAGGAGGGGACAGTGTCAAATTTTAACAGCCAGCAAGGCAAAACGAGAAGATGCTTCTGAATATCATCAGAATGGCTATCGTGTAGAGTGCAGCATACAGAACGTTTTCAGGATACCCCGGGAGCTATTCATCCGTTGACCAGATATTGTGAAATATCTGTACAAAAGTTCTCTGGCTTCCAGGCTTTCTCTACTTTTTCCCCCAGAAGTCTCTCTTCATTTTGTTCAGTCAATGCCAGACCAGATTGTTCAAGAAAAGCCTGAGAAAGAACATGGGGGTGCCTCCTGTATTTCATGCCCATAACCCACAGGCAAATGCGTGTTCCTCGGGAGCCTGGCAAGATTCCCTATGTTAGCAGTGCCTTCCCACCCACCTGGCTCCTGCGGCTGAGGCCCTAACCCTTTTTTCCAGGTGAGCCTCGTAGTCTTCTAAGTCTCTAGAATTTGGCTCAGCAGTTGACTGTGTAGGAAGGACAGTGACGAAGTTTTGGATTCTGGGACACCTGGGTTTTAGTCCCGCCTCTTCCCTTACCGGGTGGGTGATTGTAGGCAAAGACAAAAAAAAAAAAAAAATCCACACTCTGCGTTGGGTGCCTGTGGACAAATCACGTATCCCCTCTGTTTCATTTACTGTAAAATGAAGGATCCACACTGGCTGCTCTCTAGAACTCTCCCTGCTGAGTCGTTAGATCCCCTGGGTTGTGGAGGTGGAAGGCATGTCCTTGTGTGGATCCCAGGCCCACTGCTCTGGCCTCACTTGTGTGGCAGGGACCTGGGGGCCCGTGCATGGGATCCAGGCTCTGTCTGCCCTCTCTTGGCTTGGGCCAGAGGGCCTCCAGCCCTAGAGCTTAGCTCTGAGGTTCTCCCACTGGAAACGACGGCCACGACCGCTTCCTCCTCCGTGTCCTCCCTTGCACCCCTCTCTCCTCCTCCCTCACTTTCCTAAGCTGTTGCTCTTTCTCTGTTCTCTCTCTTCTTCTCCATCCTTGGGGGACCTCATCCCCTCACCTGCTTCAACTTCAAGGAAACCAAAACGCTAAGGCCCCCTGCCCTGTCGTCAAACTGGGTCCTTGGGAAGTTCCTTAACCTCTGCTTGACTCAATTTCCTCATTTAAAAATGTGATAGTCCTTCCCACCTCAAAGGGTCGTTGGGACCGTTCAGTGAGACTGTACGTGTGAAATACTACAGCAGTGTCTGGTCAATGAGACTTGAGCCTCCTTCGTTAGTATTTCCCTTTTCCCTGCAGCAAGTTGACTTGGCTCATGGCATACATATGGGTGTGCTATGATTAATCTGCCCTGGAAAGTTTGCATTCTCTTTCCTTCGAGCATTAAAGTGTGTGAGTAACCTACTTGCTGAGCTTTCTTTTTTCATGCAGCCTCTTGCCGTTCCCATTCCTTCCTGTAAACACACACATTCTTCAGCTTGATTAAACTATTTGGAGTTCCAAGGCTCACTAGACTTTCTCATTTTTCCTTGTCTCTGTATCTGGCCAGCATGCTCTTTCCCCAATCTATCTTTTTTTGTCTTTGGTAGTGGTGGGACAGATTGACCTCTTATGAGTAGATGCTTCAGGAATTGGCTCACACGCCACCTCCTCCAGGAAGACTTCCCTGGTTGCTGCCACTCCCCAAGGTAGAGTTAAGTGGTTTTTCGGTTGTGGTTTTTAGAGACTGTTGTCACAGGGCTTACACCATGGCAGTACCATTATTTCTGTTTACTTGTCTCTCTTTTTAAACTGGCAAGTCCTTGAAGGCAGGAACTTGGCTGTATCTATCTTTTTATCCTCAGCACCCAGCCTTTTTATTTTCTTTCTTTCTTTCTTTCTTTTTTTCTTTTTTTGGAATCTAATATGTGCTTAGTAAATGTTATATGAATGAATGAAGAGGATGGGAAAAGACGTCCTAAGAACTCACTAGAAAAGTCGCAAAGTCATTGTACTAAAGGAGATTCATTTTACTAAGAGGAACACTTCTCTGTTCCTGTTTCTTTTCAGATATATGTGCCTACTTTGGGCACAATTATAATAATTTTGATTTTTAGAAAGTCCATAGCTGGTAGAAAGAACAGACTAGAAGGAATGGAGGTAAGGTGTTAGAGACAAGGATCCTGAAACACCTGATCCTCTGATAGTGACAGGCACAGAAAAAGTACAAAACACACAACTGGGCACCTGAGCACAGGGAAACAGCTTTAAGCCGCACAGAATATTCCTACACAGCCCAACAACTGACATTCAAAAGGGATGGCCTGAGTTACTGAAGGTTTAAATTATACTTTGAAGAGTCTGCTTAAGAAAACAAAGCTCTAAAACCGATTGAATTTTTCGTGGAATAAGTTTCAGTCACCGGGAAACAGCATGGGACTGTTCAGTCATTAGGATGCTACTTGGACATTTTAAGACGGAAACTATGTTGTGGGTCTGGAGACGGTTCTGCAATCTCGTAACGACTTTCGCCAATACACAACAGAATGGTAAGTAAAAGATGTCTTTAGGACCTGGCTTCTTGAACTCATATGGAGCCCTGGGAGGTTGTTGGCATTCTTTTGAATATTGATGCTGAGATGGGGGAGTACAGGAGCTTCCCTCCCTCTCTTGTCATCATCAGCCTCCTATTTTCTATGCAACAGGCTGGGTGTAGGATTTTGTTTGAAGGAAAGCATCCTCAGCTAAAACATGCAGTAAGCATGTTCTTACAGGAGCATGCATCCAGATATAAGTTCTTAGGAGGCAGTGATTATGAGCATCGTCTGAATGAGTTCAGGTCTGGGTGTCTGGGCTTCACCTCTCCATACCTCGGTTTACTCCTTTGTAAAATGTGGATAATTATAGCCCCCGTGTCACTGAGCTGTTGTGAGAATTAAACTTGTTAAAATAGGTAAGGCGCTTAGAAAAATGCTTGGCATATAAGAAATCTATTTTGCTATTTGCTATTCAGGTAGCCCCTTCATCAAGCCTGCCTCGTAAGGGGTGAGGCAAAGCTTTGAAAGCCAGTGCTCTCTGAGCCTTGAAGAATGTAGGGAGGGGCAGGGCATTTGAGTCTAAGAGCAAGGGAAGGAGGGGGAAAGATCACACGTTCGGGCCCTGGGTCGGGACCTCGCATACACGAGAGGAACACTACGTGGCAAATGTGTTATTACTAAGCAGTGGCTCAGGTCAGGCAGCGTGCAAGGTGAGAGGGAGGGGACAGAGCACAGCTTCGGGGAGAAGGGGAAGTAGCTTGAGCCATGTGTGGGCTCCCAATCCGTCTGCCTCGCTCACGAACTGGAACTAATTTCAACTGGCGTCTTTGGATCTGGGTTTTAGAAAGCTACTCTGGGAAGTGCTGTGGAGGTTAGAGAGTTGGAAGGAGAGGAGAAGGACAGAGTCAGTGGCTGTTTCAGAGAAAAAACACCCAGGGTGGGGTGGGAGGCACGAGAGAGGACAAAGATGATTCCAGAGTTTCCTGGTTTGGGCAACTGGGTGGATATGATGCTGTTCATCAAGATAGAGAAGGCAGGAGGAAGAGCAGGTTTGGGTGGGGGAGGTAATGAGTTCATTTCTGGGACAGGCTGAATTTGAGGTGCCTAAGGGAAGTTGAGGCGGAGATACCCAGTAGGCAGTCGGGTCTGGAGCTCAGCTAGGAAGGGCAGGGCCAGAGATACGGATCCCAAGTTGTGAACTTATAAATGAGAGTTAGAACTTTGGGAGCGGTTGAGTTCACTCAGGGAAGAAGCGTGAAGTGTTAGAAGAACAAGAATGGAATGGCAAGGTCATCAATGGCTGGGGGTGGGGCTGAGGAAGGGGTCGGCACGAGAGACCAGGAGGGGCTGCCCATGTGAGCCAAGTCCTTGGCTTGAGCAGGTAGGATGCACAGCAGCCTTCAGTGGGGCCCTTCCCAGGCCTTGGCTGCCCTGATAACTTAAACAAAAAGCATTATTGCTCTCAAAGGGCAAGAAGGGATTTGTGATCTTGAAATCAGTGTGCTTTGGAGCTGAATCTCAGAGATTTGATGATCCAGTGGTGTGTGTGTGTGTGTGTGTGTGTGTGTGTGTGTGTGTCTGTGTGTGTATTTTGTTAAGTTTTCAAGATGACAACCTTTAGAACAAAATGAAACCTGTTCCAAATCCCAAGAGATGATAGAGTGATCAACAGAGGTCTTGTCATTGAGGCTGGGGCTGGGTGGCTTCTCTCTAATGTCTTAGGGCAGCATACGCACATTCATCCCACATATATTACTTAGGTACCAAGTATATGGCAGTCCCTGTGCTCAGCTCTGGATAGAGCTGTGGCCAAAACAGTTTCTGCCCCTGGGGCTAACTGGTTCTCAATCTTGGCTGGACCTTAACATCATATGGGGAGTATTGAAAAATTCCCCCATGCCTAGGTCGTGCCTCATACCAGAGAACTCAAAAATCCTTGGCAATGCAGCCAAGTGGAAGTAGCTTTAAAAACTCTGCAGACTTGGGGGTCCCTGGGTGGCTCAGTCGGTTAAGCGTCTGACTTCGACTCCGATCTCACGGTTCATGAGTTCGAGTCCTGCGTCGGGCTCGATGCTGACAGCTCAGAGCCTGGAGCCTGCTTTGGATTCTGTGTCTCCCTCTCTTTCTGTTCCTCCCCTGCTCTCACTGTCTCTCTCTCTCTCTCTCTCTCAAAAATAAATAAAGATTAAAAAATAAATAAAATGAAAAAACCTCTGCAGATGATTTCAATGTGTAGCTACAGCTGAGAACCAGCTGAGTGTAGATAATCTAGTGCACCCAAGTATTTCCACGGAACCCCAATGGCAGACTCTTGACTCAGTCCAGTTGCCTTAATTTATCCCTGAGGGGCCAGGAGTTGAGTTGGCCAAGGTGGCCCATGAAGGGCCTGGGCTGAGAGCTCCTGTACCCCACTCCTCAGCCAAGGAAGAGTCTTGCACACCGGTATGGCCTCGGCCTGATCTGTGCTGTGGCCCTTAACCTGGCTGGCCACCCAGCTTTGATGTTTAAGTAGAACTCTGGTGAATGATTTGCATTGTTCTCTCTTTTCACCAGGGCTGTCTTCTTTCTCTGTGAAAAACCAGTTGAATTCTTTGTCTAAATGGGGTATTCATTCAGAGGACACACAATGGACCTCTTTCACTCGCAACTAAATCTCTAGTAACAGAGACCAAGGGCCTGCCAGCAACATCCTTGTGAAACCCGTCCCCGTGCGCCCGGCTTCTGGAAATGAACCGTGAGCACTGCCGTTTGGAGAAACAGGGGCCCCACATTGTGTAGGGGGTGGGGCTGAGAGCCACAGACTGCTCTGACGCTGCGGGCAGGTCTCCGAGCTCGCACTGGGGAGCCCTGGAGTTGCTCCCCACAAGGGCAACCAAGCCCTTTTCTCGGTGGGACCCCCAAAAGCATCAGTCTGGCAATCACTGTTTAAGCCTGGAAGGGCAGCTGTGTGACTTTGGGTTACTGGCGTGACCTCTCTGAGCCTGAGTTTCAGGCCGAAACATGGGGGAATAGGATTATCGTGAGGATTAAATGACATAATATGTGCAAAATGTGGGGCACCTACGGTTATCTGTCATGTCCTAAATTAAGGCCCTTTGATATATAATGCAAAATTGAACCCAAAGAACTAAAGCAGCAAATGAGCTGTTGTGGCTTGTCATCCCTCAATTATAAATGAGGATACTGAAGCCCAGGGAATGGAAGAAACGTGTCCAATGTTGCACAGTCATCAAAGGAGATGGACTTTGAACTCGGGCCTCCCACAGTAAGAGGGCAAGAGTGGATTAGCTATTACTATTTTCTGGATGTTGCTTTGGATTCAGACAGGAGGAGAGAAGGTGTGGGGAGTGGGGAAGAATTTTCTTATTACTTTGGAGGATGTATTCAGAGCCATGACACTTAAGCCAGACGCTGCAGAGTTTCATCCTGGGAACAGAGGAAAGGGAGCCAGTTTCTGCTGGGACCAACTAGGTGCTAGGCAGCACACGAACCCTTTTTGGGGACACTTGTACATTATTTAACGCGCAGGAATAAATCTGCAAGGGAGGTGGTAGGGATTTTTATCCCTAATTTGGGGTTGGGGGGGGAGGGTTCAGAAGCTCAGAGAAGTAAGTTAAGCAACACGCCCAATGTCACAGAGTCAGTGTTGAAGCCTGACTTTGAACCAGAGTCTGTCTGGCCTGAGATGCACCTGCTGCTTTGCTTTTGCTGAGTGTATCCTGTTGACCTTGAGAAATGAGGTCTTCTCCGTGTCTTCAGTTTACTCTCTCACTTTGTAGGGATCTCATCTCCATTTCCTAGGTCCTGAACAATTAGAGAGGGTGGTTTCCTAGGCTGTTTGCTTGGCAAGCCACGTCGGGAGGAGAGTGGCAGTGATACTAAAATTAATAATAATAATAATAATAATAATAATAACAACAACAATAATTATCACATTGAGCACTGTGTCCCAAGCACTCCATGTGTTCCAGACACAGTTGCAAGAACTCAACAGACCTTACCTCAGTGTAATCCGCACAACACTCCTGTACAGTTGGGATTATCACTCTTCCTGTTTCTGCAGATGGGAAACTGGCACAGATCAGTCCAGCAACTTGCCTAAGGTCACACAGCTAGTCACCGTGGACCTGGGATTTGAACCATGCGGTCGGACCCAGAAGCTACTTGGCAGAACTTGCTGGAAGCAGATGTGGTCTTTGTGCCTCCTGACCTGGCTTCCGGTTGGCAGCTGACACAAGAGGTGTTCCATGGGGGAACGTTCCCTGGGGAATGACTCTCCTGTCACTTCGTCTTGAGGAAGGGGTTATTCCTGGTATGTGGAGTTTCACTGATGTTGAGAGGGTGCTTACTCTTTCCGCCTGTAGGTTTCCTCGGATTGGTCTTTGTTTAACTTGGCCCTACATACTCACTCAGCTGGGCTCTCAGGCCCTCCTTTAATGAGGCGGAGGCTCCCTTTGCAGGAGGTCAGGCTCCTGTGCCTTCTTGCCTTGTCCTCTGGCCACACTCTCCTCTGCAGGCTGCCTCTGTGTCCCCAGATCTCAGATCCAGGAGCTAGACCCAAACCCTGTCGCAGATGGCTGGAGAACCCTCGTGAGTCTCTGACCACCTGGGGCCACCAGCCCAGCTCTGGTCCTGTGGAACCTGGCCACAGTGGGCACAGCATCCCAGCGTGTCGTATCTACACCCATGCACCTGGGGCTTATATTTCAAGGAAGGGAGATTCTGGTTTTCCCCAGCAAGTTTTAATTCAATCCCCTGGCTTTCAAGAGGGTGTGAATACCGTAGCATTCTGTCCTTGCATTCTGTCCTTTGTATTCTGTAGTTAAAAAAACAAAAGATAAAAAAACCCTAAACTTTGCCTTAATAATGAAATGAGCAGCAGTGATTTATTGAGCACATACTATGTGCCAAACATTCCACAAACAGCATCTCACTTAATTCTCTTCACATTTTTGAGGGGAAGGCCTTGGTTATCTTGTTTTTATGGTTGAACAACCTGAGTGCAGAGGGATTAATTTGCTCAAGGCCACACGGTAAGCAGTGGCCAAGCTGGGATTTGAGCCCAGGTCAGTCTGACACCAAAGCTCTTAACCACTATCGGTACTACTTTCCATTTCTCTCCTTACCCATCCTCCCTTCGTCCGGAAGTCCAAAACGTTGCACGGATGGGTGAGAACTTGGACGATTTGAGTGACTAGAGGAGCTGTTCCAGTGGCTCTTTTCTCCCTGCCCACACGGTGTGCCTGTGGTTTCTTCAATCTGGGACCAAGGAGACCTTGTAGCGTTTGTCTGGGGCAGAATGTAAATGTGTCACTTGTCTTTCTCGGCTCGACAGCAACTGCTCTCTCATGTGCCAGTATGCGTGTGCATGCACGTGTTTCGCCCTTACTTGCTCCTCCTGACAGATAGCTGGTCCTGTGCCTGAAATTGATTCATTTCTAATGAAAAACAACCCGACCTGAAGATAAGAATTCACTCAAGCAAGATTGGAAGGAGAGATAATGTGGAGTATGCAATGAGTTCGTTTTAACTGGTGACTTATTCCACCTAAGAGTTCTCATGTGTCAGAAGGGAGTCCGGGTCTGGGAAAGGTATGCAGAGGAAGCTGGAAAAGCCCCTGAGTTCTGCAGGGGAGCTGGACCTTCCTACTGCAAATGCTTAGGAGCCTGGACCCTGGGCCAGGAGTGGAGGGTGGAGTGCAGTGACTGATGCAGGCCTGGGGAGGGGGGCAGGGGCTTTCATTCGCTAGTGAGTGGGCATTTCCCATGTGGGTGGCACCTGACTTTCTGGGATATTTTCTTAAGTTTGTCTCTGCATTCTGACTCTTTATTCCCCAATGGAGGAGCTAGGCGTCTGCCTTCTCAGCACCCCTGTGCATGGAGTAGAGAGTCGTGACTTAGGCTCCTTCGATGAGACACCGCTTCCCTTCCCCCACTCCCCCGAAACGGACTTTGATCTTCAGGAAGGTGGCATTGCAAAGGATCCTTTTACAGGGCCAGCAATGGTTGGGGTCCTGGCGGAGGCAGCATGTGGTCCAGGCAGGTGGTGGTGGCGGGGACATCTTTGCAGGAAGCAGGCCTGTGGTAATGCTTGATTCTTAATTGTTCTTGGTGGCAGAGCTTCCATGTCTGACTCTCTGACCCCCCAGGAGATTTGTGAGCTACCCCCAAGTCCTGTAAATTTGTGGAGGTTTGCTGAATGGCCCAGGATATAGTCTATCTTCATACATGGTCCGTGGATGCTTGAGTATTTATTCTGCTGTTGCTGGGTGAAGTGTTCTCTAAATGTCGATTGGATTCTGTTGGTTGATGGTGGTGTTGAGTTCTGTGCTCTTGTTGAGTGCTGTCTAGTTGTTCTATCAGTTATTGAGAGGGGATGTTGAAGCCTCTACCTATAATTGTGGATTTGTCTAGTTTCCCTTTCAAGGTCTAGTGATAACATTGCTTTCCATATTTTGCAGCTCCACTGTTTGGTCAGGATTCTTGTGGACTGAAGGTTTAAAATCATTATGTAATGTCCTTCTCTGTCTCTGATCATTTTCTTTGCTCTGAAATTTACTTTGTCAAATATTAATATAGCCAACTGCTTCCTCTCGATTAAAGTTGGCATGACGTATCTTCTCCCATCCTTTTAACTTTCAACCTGCCTGTATCATTATGTTGAAAGCGAGAGACCGTGTTTTTAAATCCACTCTGACGATCTGTCTCATTTAATCTTGTCTGAGAATGTCTTGATTTCTTATTTGTTGTTCTGAAGGATATTTCTGCCGGATTCTGAGCTGACAGGGTTTCCTTTATTTATTTGCTTGTTTTGTGTGTGTGTGTGTGTGTGTGTGTGTTGTGCTGTTTTGTTTTGTTTTGTTTTCCTCAGCATTTGAATAATGTTGTACTACTCCCTTCCCTCTTCCACAGTTTCTAATGAGGAATACACAATGATTTAATTGTTCTTCCTTTATAGATAAAGTGTTGTTTCTCTCCAGCTGCTTTAAAGATATTTTTATTTGCCTTTCGTTTTCAGAAGTTTGACCATGATGTGTCCTGGAATGGATTTTTTTTTTCACTTATCCTGTTTGGGGCTTGCCGCTCAGCTCCTTGAAACTAAGGCTTATGTCTTTTGCCAAATTTGGGAAGTTTCAGCCTTTAGTTTCTTTGAGTGCTTTTCCAGCCCTGCCCTCTTTCACCTCTCCTTCTGGAACTCTGATGATGTGAATGTTAGATGTTGTTCCACAGGCCCCCGAGGCTCTGTTGAGTTTTTCATTCCAGCCTATTTTCTCTCCATTGTTCACCCTGGGTTATTTCTATCAATCTACTTTCAAGTTCATTGATTTTTTTCTTTCCTCCCTCCATTCTACTGTTGAGCCCACCCAGTGAGTTTTTTATTTCAGTTATTGTATTTTTCAGTTCTAAAATTCCATTTGGTTGTCTTTTATATCTTCTATTCACCAAATGTTCTATTTCTTTGATGAAGCTTTCTATTTTTTTTCAATTGTTTCAAGCATGTCCATAATTGCACGTTGAAGCATTCGTATGATACCTGCTTGAAAATCCTTATTGGATGATGATAACGTTTCTGTCATTTTGAGATTGGTCTCTATAGATTGTCTCTTTTATATTCAAGTTGAAATTTTCTTGGTTCTTGGTGTGAACAGTTATTTTCTATTGAAACTGGACATTTTTGTTATTATGTCTGATACTCTGAATCTTGTTTACATTTTCTGCTTCAGATGACTTTTTTTGACATTGCTCTGGCAGGGGAAGGAGTCGGTGCTGCCCTGTGACTGCCAGGTGAGGTTAGAAATACAGACTCCTCAGGGACACCTGGGTGGCTTAGTCAGTTAAGCATACGACTTAGGCTCAGGTCATGATCTTGCGGTTAGTGAGTTTGAGCCCTGTGTTGGGCTCCATGCTGACAGCTCAGAATCTGGATCCTGCTTCGGATTCTGTGCCTCCCTCTCTCTCTGCCCTCCCCTGCTTGTGCTCTGTCTTTTTCTCTCTCAAAAATAAATAAACGTTAAAAAAATTTAAAAAGAAGGGGGTGCCTGGGTGGCTCAGTTGGTTAAGCGTCCGACTTCACTTCAGGTCATGATCTCATGGTTTGTAGGTTCAAGCCCTACGTCGGGCTCTATACTGACAGCTCAGAGCCTGGAGCCTGCTTTGGATTCTCTGTCTCCCTCTCTCTCTGACCCTCCCCTGCTCATGCTCTGTCTCTCTCTGTCTCAAAAATCAATAAAAACATTTAAAAAATTTTAAAAAAATTATGTTTATTTATTTTTGAGAGAGAGACAGAGTATGAGCGGGGGAGAAGCAGAGAGAGAGAGGGAGACACAGGATCCGAAGCTGGCTCCAGGCTCTGAGCTGTCAGCGCAGAGCCCTATGCGGGGCTCGAACTCAGGAACAGCAACATCATGACCTGAGCTGAAGTCGGACGCTTACCGACTGAGCCACCCAGATGCCCACCAAAAAAAAAAGAAAATTTTTTTAATTAAAAAAAGAAAAAAGAAATGCATACTCCTCACTTGGCCTCTGTTGTTACCTGACTTGGGGAGGGATTCCTCATTCTAGGCCAGAGGTGGGAGTTCTGGTTCTCTGTTAAGGCCTTCACTGACATCACTCTGACTGGGAGGGGTAGGAGTGCCTTGTTACCGCTCACACGTGTCTTCCACTGGACACTACAGTAAAGAGAGGTGGCCTCATTGCCTCTGGGTGGTGATGAAAGTCCTGACTCTTCCCTAAGCCTTCTCTAACACCAGAGGGGAGGGAACAGAGCACCTCCATAGTTCTAGGTAGGGGTGGAAGTCCAGACTCCCCATGAGGGCTCCACTGACATCATGGGGGCATAGGTGTTGTTCCCATTTAGTGGGGGGGGGGGGGGGTTAGTTCCAGCTCCGTACTTGGCTTTCTCTGACACCACACTGGCAAGATGGTTGGGGAGCCTCATGACATTCCACAAGGGAGGAGTCTAGATTCTTCACTCTGTCTTTGCTGGCTTGGGTAAGGAGAGGCACTTTTCTCCCCATGATGTTAGTATGGAGTACAGTGGTTACTGTCTGAGAGTTTTCTGTCTTCATCCCCTTTTCTGGCTAGAGAGAGGAGGCTTTTGTTGGGGCTTTTTCATGTTTGGGATCATTTGCATTTCTGGGCCACACGTTTCTTCAGCTCCCAGTCTGGGACATATGAGACAAAGAGAAAACCCAGAAAACTCACCTTCATGTCACTCCTTGGGTCCAAAGTCCCTCACCCATCTGCCTTCCTCTCCCCACCTTTGAGAATTTTCTGATGATTTTCTTTATACATAATGTCTATGGTTTTTAATTGTACTTGGTGGAAGGAAGAGAAAGAAGTATTATCTACTCCTTGTTCCCAGAGAGCAAGTCCCAACATCCTTTATTAAACTGTCTTTCTGCTGAAACTGGCCACAGTGGGCTCTGTTGTTTGCAGTGTAGAACCCTTCCCTTTGAGAAGGGCGGGGCCACAGGAGAGCTGTCCCCTTGAGTGGGAACACTGGTCTTGTCAATACGTTTTGAGAATTGGTAGTTCTCTTGTGTGTGAGTGGTTTTCCTCTGTTTTCTCCAAACCATACAGCTTGTCTTCTGAACACAAACAAAAACTTTTTCATAATTAAAAAAAAAAGTTTATTATGTTAATAATCTCTGCACCCAATATGGGACTTGAACTCATGACCCCAAGATCAAGTGTTGCATATTCTTCCGACTGAAGCAGCCAGGTGCCCCAATATAATCATATATAATATATATCATATATATTATATATATATATCATATATATTATATATGATATATATTATATATATAATATATATAGTATATATATATAGTACATATATAATTAATATATATATACTGGTTATATATATAGGTTATATATATATGTATTATATATATACTAGTTTTATATATATATATATATATATATATAATACATATATATATACATACACACACAGACACACACACATATAATAAAAATGTGATCACACTGCATTTTTTGCTTAGTAACCTGCTTTTTCACTTAGCCAGATACCCTGATATCTTTTTACTCAAATAAATGTAGCTTAGATCATCATTTTTTGATGGTTACATAAGGTTCCATTGCCAGAGCACAGTAATTTACATATCTGATCCCTATTGTTTCCAATTTTTGTCCACTGTAAACAATTCTGCATGGAACCTCTTTGTAGATAATCATTGGGTACTTGTCTGGTTATCTTAAACTAACCCCCTAGAAATGGAATTGCTGGGCTGTAGGGGACACACATTTTTTTAAAAAGAGCTTTTGATGCATATCTTTACTTATCCTTTCCATCTTGCTTCTAGTTGTAGGACCATTGCTTGGTTCTCATTCCCCTCAAGTTTTCTCATTCACTAACAGGCATCACCCCTTCAGTCTCCCCTCTGTTTCTCTCTGTCCACTAGTGCTAGCTTGTGGCAGGATGATATGTGACAAATCAATGCACCTATAACACCTTCCATATTCCACTTGCTTACATCCTGAGGATCTTTTACCGTTCGTGGCATGGTGGGACTTCCAAACTGAGATGGCAGTTCAACCGCTGAGGGTTCAGATGGAAGATTCCGGAAGTAGATGTGATCAGCCATTTCCTTCCCTCACCGCCGACCTCTGGTCCTTAGGGGAGAAGAAAAGTAGAGATGAAGTAAGATGGTGAGATAGGAGTAGGAGTGGCCCTATCTCATGTATCCCTCCACCCCACAAAATGAATCTTGGCCAGGGAGGGGCATGATAGAATCTGCCTTGAAGTCAAGAGAACCTGTTTCAGGCTTCCCAGGGTGTCATCTGGGGAGGCATCAAGTTTCAGGTCAGTTCTCTATTCAGCATGGAAAGGCTACCATAGAAAGGAAATGGTGGTATGGTGTCTCTGGTGAGGGGACAGTGTAGGGACAGCCTTCCAATTTTCCCAGAGCCTTAGAGTGCTGATGGTCAGATATCTGAGTGTCCCAGTGGCATCAAGTTGGGGTACAGAAGAAGAGGAAAGAGGAGAGGAAATATAAGGAGGAGGGGAGGGGAAGGGGAGAAAGCAGGAGGGGAGGGAAGAGAGAGGAAATGAGAAATGAAGCTCAGAGGCCTACAAGAGCTCCTTGCCTGAATGTGTGGGCCTCATGGCAGAGGTTGAAGGGTGGGTCATGCTTGCAGGCATCTGATGAGAACATGGTTGCCTCTCAGATAATTTGTTAGCATGAGACACAAGTAAGGATCAGATGAGTTACATTTGAAGCCAGAGGTCAGAATGGGACCAAGACAGATGCAGACAGTGCAGTAACTTCTTTCTCAGCCTAGATGCAGGGTCACATCCCCATAACACGCACCCACAACACCTATACATACACATACATGCACATCGAGCCAAAATGGTGATTAAAAAGCACTCTTTTTGACTTTGTTTACCTGCAAATAACTAGATTACTTATGCTACATTGGGCAGAATAGGGATCCCAGGCAGAAAGTACACTGTTTGAGAAAGGGGCAGGTGGGGGGGCGGGGGTGGGGAGAGGAATTTTTGTAGTCTTGAATTCACATTGACTGAAAATCCTTACCAAGTTTACTTCTCTAAACTACCATGGTCTAAGAAAATATGTTTTCTAGATTCAAGCCTTTGCATATTCCCAAGCAAAATCTCCTTTTATTTATTTGTGTTACCTATGTGCACAGTGATTATTGAGGTTTTTTAAAATCACATTTTGTTCAAACAAAAACATTCATAGATGGCCAATATCATGTAAAGCAAATAAAAATCAGATCTGGGGGAGGGAGGATGCTTCCTCCCAGTCATCTGAGGTTCATAAAGGGCCTCTATGGAACCCTTGGGACTCAACAGATACAAGGCTGTCATGTATGGAATGCCAGTGTTGGCCAAAGTGCTCCATGGGAGCTGAAATCCAGCTCATGTACCACTCATCAAGACTCAGCCTCTGGCACAGGGCTGTACCTACCCGGGGATAGCATTGCCTTTGTCTTTTTACAAAGTGTAGTCTGCTTATAAGCCATGTGTCCATAGAACAGCATGTATCAGAGAAGATTTCTTCTCAAATTCAGCCACCCGGATGGGGCACCTTTTGTACACAGGCCCCATAAAGGCAGCTAATGGTCCTGCGTGAGCGTACTTTGAAAACGACAGTAAGTGTTTACCGGTACATAGAATTGGCTTTCTATTTTGAGTTCCCCGTTTGCTGCTAAATTTCAAAACAAGTTCAGTACATTTCCTTGTCCCAGACTTAGAACGTTACTGCTCAAGTGTGGGCGAGGGGCCAGCAGCCTTTTGGAAGAGCAGTAACTGATACTGTCATTAGACTATGGAGAAATACGCCAGGCAAGACTTTCCCTGGGTAGAATCCCTTGTGATTTGTTTTGGGGTAACTGTAAAAATCAAAACTAGGAGACCAGCCAATCACTTTAGTGAAACATTCTAGTTTACAATCAGGAAATGATGATCTTGAGAAATTATGGCTTATGTTCAAGGCCATAAGATTCTAGTTGGTGGAGCTGAGACTCAAATCTAAAGCCTCCTGGCTATGATCCCAGGACTTTTTGGTTGGCTGTGTGACGATAGAAACCGTAGAGCCAAAGAAATGATGGGATCTTCTTCCCTGGCCTCCTTCCTCCAAAGACAAATATTTACCATTTGGAGGCACTCTAGGGATGGTCCTACACTGAGGGAGGTGAATACCTCACTCCACATGGCAGCCTAGGAATGTGCCATCGTGTCATGTCGATGAAATGGGTGGTCTCCCTGTCAATAGCTTCTGCAGTGCTGAAACGCTTCCTTATTCTGCTTTGGTGCTGAATCAGCCACGGGAGTCATGTCTACTTCCTGGGCTGCAAGATGGCAGCCCCAAATAACGACAATAATAATAACAACACTAATGATGGCAAGCACCATCATCATCTTGTTTGGTCCAGACAGATCACCTTTGATCTGGGGATTTCTAAGCATGTTGCCAACATGATCCAGCAGCTAGTGTCATTATCTCCCTTTACAGACAGAGAAAATGAGGCACAAGATGTTTAAGCTAGAGGCTCAAGGTCATGCGAGGCATCATTAGTGGAGACATGTGAGGAACTCAAGTCGTTAGCTCTGAAATAAAATCTGTAGGCACTTAACAGGCTTTAGGTTGGCAATGGCTGCTCTTTATGAGGACGGTATATTTTTATAAACCATGCCATAAAACTGAATACCGATCATTAGATTTCATTTCAAGCATGTCTTTCACAATCTTAAATGCTGTGAGCATGTGGCAGATAGTCAGTCCCCTGCTCCAAACAGCCTGGTCCACACATAGTCCTTTGTAATACTCAGTGGATCCCCAGTGGTTCAGGAAGGTGAACCCTCTCTACCAAGAATGAAAGCTGGCATTGTATGACAGAAGGAACATTGGTCAAAGTCTCAGGGAGGGGGGCCTCAATTTATCGTTTTCCCCCAGCTTTATGGAGGTATAATTGACAAATAAAATTGTATATATTTAGAACGTAAAATGTGATGATTTGACATAACTTCTGTTCTGTGCAGTGGTTTCCCCAATTCTGTTAACTAACACACCCATCACTTCACAGAGTTACCTTTCTTTCTCTTTTTCTTTTTCTTTTTCTTTCTCTTTCTCTTTTTCTTTTTCTTTTCTTTGTGTGTATGTGTGCCTGTGTGTTTGTAGAGAGAGAACGCTTAAGTTCTACTCTCTTAGCAAATTTTATTTTATTATTATTTTTTTCTTAGCAAATTTTAAATACACAACACAATATTATTAACTATGGTCACCATGCTGTACATTAGTTCCCCGGAGACTATTCATCTCGTAACTGAAGGCTTATACCCTTTGCCCAGCTTCTTCCCACCTCCTTAATATCTCAGTCCCTGATAACTATCATTCTGCTCCATTTCTGTAAGTTTGACTTAAAAAATTTTTTTTTTAATTTTTATTTTTTGAGAGAGAGACAGAATGAGAGTGGGGAAGGGGCAGAGAGAGAGAGAGGGAGAGCAGGCTCCAGGCTCCAAGCTGTTAGCACAGAACCTGATGTGGGGCTTGAACTCACGAACTGTGAGATCATGACCTGAGCCGAAGTCGGACACTTAACCAACTGAGCCACCCGGGTGCCCCCTACCCTTTTTTTTTTTTTGGTTAAGATTCCATATATAAGTGAGATCATACTGTTTTTTCTCTGGCTAATTTTACTTAGCATGTCTTCTAGGTTCATCCATGTTGTTGCAAATGGCAGAATTTCCTTCTTTCTCATGGCTGAAATAATGTTCCTCTCTCTCTCTCTCTCTCTCTCTCTCTCTCTCTCTATATATATATATATATATATATATATATATATATATATAAATTTTATAATTGTTCATTCTATTTCCATGAAAAACATCAATGGAATTTTGATAGGGATTACATTGAATCTGTAGATTGCTTTGGGTGGTATGGACATTTCAACAATTAATTCTTCCAATTCATGAATATTTATATATTTCTCAGTTTCTTTCATCAGTGTTTTACAGTTTTCAGCATACAGATCTTTCAGCTCCTTGCTTAAATTTATTCTTAAGTATTTTATTGTTTTTGATGCTATTATAAATGGGATTGTTTTCCTAATTTCTCTTTCTGACGCTTTGTTGTCAGTGTATAGAAATGCAACTGATTTTTGTATATTAATTTTGTATCCTGCAACTTCACGGAAATTATTTATTAGTTCCAACAGTGTTTGGGTGGAATCCTTAGGGTTTTCTATATGTAGGATCATGCCATCTGCAAGCAGAGACTATTTTACTGCTTCCTTTCTGATTGGATAGCTTTTGTTTTGTTTCGTTTTTCTTGCTTACTTGCTCTGCCTAGGATTTCTAGTACTACACTGAATAGAAGTGGCAAAAGTAGACATTCTTATCTTGTTCCTGATCTTAGAGGAAAAACTTTCAGCTTTTCACTGTTGAGTATGATGTTAGCTGTTGGGCTTTCATATGTGGCCTTTATTACACTGAAGTACCTTCCTTCTATACCTAATTTCTTGAGAATTCTTGTCATGAAAGAATGTTGAACTTTGTTAAATGCCTTTTCATCTTCTATTGAGACGATAATATGATTTTTATTCTTCATTCTGTGAATGTGGTGTATTACATTTATTGATTTACAGATGTTGAATCATCCTTGTATCCCAGGGGTGAATCCAACTTGATCATGATATATGATACTTTTAATGTGTCGTTGAATTCTGTTTGTTAGTGTTTTGTTGAGGATTTTTGCATCTATATTCACTGGGGATATTGGACTATAATTTTTTGTTCTTGTAGTATTGGTGCCTGGCTTTGGTATCAGGGTGATGCTGACCTCAAAAAGTGAATTTGAAAGTGTTCCTTCCTCTTCAGTTTTTGAGAAGGGGTTGAGAAGGATTGGTATTAATTCTTCTTTAAATGTTTGGTAGAATTCACCACTAAATCCAGTCCTGGGCTTCTGTTTGTTGGAAGGTTTTTGATTACTGAGTCAATATCCTTACTCACTATTGGTCTGTTTAGATTTTTTATTTCTTTGTGATTCAGTTTTGGTAGGTTGTATGTTTCTAGGAATTCTTGGACTTCTTTTAAGTTATGCAACTTGTTGGCCTATAATTGTTCATAGTAGTCTTTTATGATTCTTTGTATTTATATGGTATCTCTTGTTACATTTCCTCCTTCATTTCTGATTTTATTTATTAGAGTCTTCGCTCTTTTTTATTATTTAGTCTAGCTAAAGGTTTGTCAATTTTGTTTATCTTTTTAAAACACCAGTTCTTAGTTGTGTTGATATTTTCTATTGTATTACTTGTCTATTTCATTGATTTCTCCTCTGCTTTTTTTTTTTTTTTAATTTCCTTCCTTTTGTTGACTTAGTTTGCTCTTTTTCTAGCTCCTTGAGGTATAAAGTTAGGTTGTTTATTTGAGATCAATCTTTTTTCTTAATGTAGGCATTTATTGCTGTAAATTTCCCTATTAAAACTGGTTTTGCTGTATCCTGTAAGGTTTGGTATGCTGTGTTTCAATTTCCATTTGCTTCAGGATATTTTTTTGATTTGCCTTTTCGTTTCTTTTGTGACCCATTCTTTGTTCAGGAGTGTGTTGTTTAATTTCCACATATTTGGGAATTTTCTAATTTCCCTCCTATTGTTAATTTCTAGTTTCATATCATTGTGGTCAGGAAAGATACCTGTATGATTTTAATGTCCTTAAATTTGTTAAGACCTGTTTGTGACCTAACATATAATCTATCCTGGAGAATGTTCCATGTGTGCCTGAGAAGAATTCATATTCTGCTGCTTTTGGATAAAAATTTTTGTGTATGTCTGATAAGTCCATTTGGTTCTAAAATATAGTTCAAGTCCAATGTTTCCTTATTGATTTTCTGCGGAGATGATGTATCCATTGTTGAAAGTGAAGTATTGAAGTCCCCTACTATTATTCTATTTTTCAAATCTGTTAGTATTTGCTTACACAGGTGATCTGATGTTGGGTGCATATATGTTTATAGTTGTTATATCCTCTTGATGAATTGATCCCTTTAGCATTATAAACTAACCTTCTTTGTCTCTTGTTACAGTTTCTGACTTAAAATCTGTTTGTCTAATATAATTGTAGCTATTCTGCTCTCTTTTGGTTTCCATTTTTCATAGAATATTTTTTTCTCATCCTTTCACTTTGCACCTATATATGCTTTTAAAACTAAAGTAAATCTTTTATAGGCAGCATGTAGTTGGGTCTTGTATATATATATATATATATATATATATATATATATATATATATATATATATATATTCGGCCTCTCTATGCCTTTTCATTTGAGAATTTAATCCATGTAGATTGAAAGTAATTATTGATAGACAAGGATTTACTAATTCCATCTGATTGTTTTCTGACTGTTTTGTGGTTCCTTTTTTCCTTTCTTTCTCTTTTGTGTCTTCCTTTGTTAATTGATGGCTTTTAGTGGTGGTGTGCTTTGATTCCCTTCTCTTTATCTTTTATGTATTTCATAGATTTTGCTTTGTGATTATCAGGAGGCTTACATAAAATGTCTTTTAGTTATAGTGGTCTATTTTAGGCTGATAACTTCGATTGCATACAAAAAGTATACCCTTTTACTCTCCCCCTCACATTGTATCTTTGATATCACGATTTACATATTTTTATATTGTCTATCCATTCACAATTATTGTAGCCATAGTTATTTTTAATGTTTTTGTCATTTAACCTTTATACTAGAGTTAAGTGATATACACATCACCAGATTACAGTATTAGAGTATTCTGAATTGGCTATACACTTACCTTTACTGATGTGCTTTATACTTTCCTATGTTTTCATGTTACTAATTGGCATCCTTTCATGTCAGCCTGAAGAACATGCAGCATTTCTTGTAAGGCAGGTCCAGCAATGAACCACCTCAGCTTTGTTTGTTTGGGAGAGTCTTTATCTCTCCTTCATTTCTGGAGGACAACTTTGCCAGGTAATGTGTTTTTGGTTGGAAGTTTTTTTTTTTCCTTCAGCATTTTAAATACATCATCCTGTTCTCTTCTGACCTGCAAGATTTCTGCTCAGAAGCCCACTGATTTCACTCATATGTGGAATTTAAGAAACAAAACAGATGGACATAGGGGAAGGGAAGGAAAAATAAAATAAAAACACGGAGGGAGGCAAACCCTTTAAATACAGAGACTCTTA
Source organism: Panthera leo (assembly GCF_018350215.1). Taxonomy (NCBI): domain Eukaryota; kingdom Metazoa; phylum Chordata; class Mammalia; order Carnivora; family Felidae; genus Panthera; species Panthera leo. Next base: position 88,386,157 of record NC_056688.1, read on the forward strand.
AATACAGAGAACAAACTGAGAGTTGCTGGAAGGGAGTTGGGTGGGGGGATGGGCTAAATGGATGATGGGCATTAAGGAGGGCACTTGTTGGGATGAGCCCTGAGTGTTATATGTAAGTAATGAATCACTAAATTCTACTCCTGAAACCATTGCTACACTATATGTTAACTAACTTGGATTTAAATAAGCAAATAAAAAGGAGTCCACTGATAATTTTATGGGAGTTCCTTTGTTTGTGAGGAGTTTTTTTCCTCTCTTTCTGCTTTAAAAAGACTCTTTGATTTTAGATGGTTACATTAAAATATGTCCTGGAGAAGATCTTTTTGGGTTGGATTTTTTGGGGGACCTATGAGCACCATGAACTTGGATATCTAAATTTCTCCTCAGATTTGGAAATTTCTTAGCCATTATTTCTTTAAATAAGGTTACCACCTTTTTCTTTCTTTTCCATCTGAGACTCCAATAATGCATGGGTTGTTTTTCTTGATGGCATCCCATTAATTCACATAGGCTTTCTTCACTTTTTTTCATTCTTTTGTATTTGTTCTCCTCTAAATGGATAATTGAAAATGACCTGTCTTTGCACAGATTCTTTCTTTTGCTTGATCAAGTCTGCTGGTGATGCTTTCCATTGCATTTTTCATTTCATTCATTGTATTTTTCGGATTCAGAATTTCTGCTTGGTTCTCTTTTATGATTTGTATCTCTCTGTTAAAGTTTTTGTTTTACTTGTACATTGTTTTCTTGATTTCAATTGAATTGTCCTGTGTTTTCTTGTAGCTCACTGAGCTTTCTTAAAATAACAACTTTGGATTATTTATTGAACAATTCATGGATCTCCATTTCTTTGTGGTTAGTTACTGGAAAATTATTGTGTCCCTTTAGTAGTGTTATATTGCCTTGGTTTTTCATGTTCCTTGAAATCTTACATATACCATCTTCACATTTGAAGAAGCAGTCACCTCCTCCAGTCTTTACCGACTGGCTTTGGGAGAGAAATACCTTCTGTCTCAGCCTTGCTAGGGATTCTTTGCCTTTCTCAGATCTTTTCTACGGACTGACCTGCTTTACACTTCTTGCACCCTCCTGGTGGTAGGGGGGATTCTTAAAATTGTATGCCTTCTCTCAATCCTGCAAAGCCAGGCCACCACTGACAGATTCCCATGTGCTTACCCTAGGGCAGTGCTTAATCTCAACTTTCTCCCAATCCTGCAGAGTTGGGCTGGCTTTCTCTGCATGCTCACTAGCTGTCTACAAAGGCTTGCCCTTGCTTCCTTCATGGGAAGCCAGCCATTGGGTGGGGGTATGTGTAGGTGGGGTGCGTAGAACATTGGGGGTGCCTCTGGGACAGTTGGGGGAATATGCAGATGAGACAGTCCCAGCAGCTTGTTGTTAGGCTTCTTGATGGAGTCTACAAAATGGTTAGTAGAATCCACATTCAGGAGACCTCAGTTTGAACTACAGCTCTGCCTTTACTGCCTGTGCCACCTTGGAGAAGGGACTTAGATTCACTGGGCCTCCTTTTCATCTTCAATTGTAATGGGAAAGATTTGCATTAAATCATTGGTGCTACATTTTAAAAATGAACTCATGGCTGTGTGGCAATTCTTTCTACCACATTTTTTCCTCCAAACTTCTGAGGTTTCAGAGAATCTGCCATCTCTCAGTTTTGAGTCTTTGGAGTGCTCTACATCGTCTTTGTTGCTATGCTATCTATTTTCAAAGGCTTCCAAACTTTTTAAAGCAACATAGATCCAGAGTTCAGTGAAGGAAATAGCCACCACTCCGTGTATTTCAAGAAGAAAGGAATTCAGTCCAGGGAATTACAAGCTTATAGAAGAACTGTTGTAAGAGCTGGAGAAGTGGAAATCTAGAGAGTTCCACTGGGGAGCACTATTTCAAAGTGATCCCATTGTAGTTGTGATCCAGAGATTAGGAAACTGCTGCCCTGGCTGCTTTCACCACAAGTGCCTCTGGCACCCATGAAGCTCGTGACTAAACTCTGGAATGAGGAGTCCAGTGGCCGAAATGGCTCTAAGCATTCATGTTTCTACTATAATGCTGTTTCACACAAGGGCATTATTTGGGGAAACGAATTTATTTCTAGAACCATACCTTCAAAGTGTCTGGGAAATGTTGATTTTTCCTTTCTAGCTCTCGAGTTACAGGGAATGGGAAATTAATGCCAACAGTCCTATTCAGCATGAACACTTGTTCAGATTTCATCTTACATGATGTATTAGTCAGGATAGGCTCTGTTATGCTGCCGTAATAAACAACCCTAAAATTTCAGTGATCTAAAACAATAAACATGGATTTCTTACTCACCAAATATCTGTTGCAGGCTGGTTGACCTTCCTCAAAGGTGCACCGTCTAGAACAAATGACTTTCAAGACATTAAGGCAGGGGAAGGGAAAGGTAGAGGGGGCACATCAGCTATTAGCTGCTTCAGCTCAGGAGTGGCACATGTCACTTACGCCCACAGTCTATGGCCAGAGCTAACCCCATTGCTGCAAACTAAGTTGGGAGGCAGGCTAGAAAATTAGGAGAGCACATAAAATACTTGGTGAATACTTATTTTCAGTCACGGAAAAAAGGGAGCACTTGGGTTCTAAGTGGGTTGATCCTGCTGTCAGTCTCCCTTTCCCTCTGTGAAAGCCTCTGAAGACAAAGATTCCAGGGCTCCTCAAATACAGATGTGCCTGCCTTACATATTAAAGGAGCTATAATCTAGATATCTGTATGGCATCCTTGAGGAATCAGCAAAAAGATTTCCTTCTCCATAAATATCTCTCTCACTGGCCTTAACTGGCACTTAAAACTTCCACCATTGACATTACTTTTTGTGTACTCCCTTAAAGATATGCATATTTAAATAAGTTAAGGCAATTTGTCATCTTGGATTGCACTGGAACACTCTCAGTGAGCAGGGAGCAGGGTGTGGGAAATGGACAGGAGGCATGCACTGAGGCATGAGAAAAGTAGACTGATGTCAGTGGATTCCGTAGATCAGCAAGAGGGGCTTGAGGATGGAGAGCAGGGGGCTGGAAGGGAGTAAGCAAGGGACCCCAAGGACGAGGAGAAGGGGGCTTTAGGCAGAGTCTCCACATCACATCTTTGCCAAGGGCCTGACTTATTTTGGCCTCTGGGGCAGCCTTCCCCAACTGCATCCAGTAAGGTCATAAATGTCTCTTTGAACTGAGCCTGCTTTTAGAAGATAAATTCAGAAATATCTATCCAACTAGACTGTGGTGAGCAGAATGAGGCTGAAATGGAATACTTGACTCCCAAGTCCAGAGCTTCTGGACAGAGTCTGAGTGTTGACTGTATTTTTTTTATTTTTTAAAAATGTTTGTTTGTTTATTTATTTTTAGAGATATAGTACAAGCAGGGGAGAGGGGGAGAGAGAGAGAGAGAGAGAGAGAGAGAGAGAGAGAGAGAGAGAATGAATACCAAGCACGCTCTGCACTGTTAGCAAGAGCCCCATATGGGGCTCAAACTCATGAACTGTAAGATCATGACCTGGGCCGAAATCAAGATTTGGTTGCTTAGCCTATGAGCCACCTCAGCACCCCCCAAAATTGACTTTAAATAATACTTACTGGCACTCCTGGGCACGTTTCAAATACAACTGTGTGATCTTGAGCAAGTTACATGACATTTCTACATCTCTGGTGTGAGGATTAAATAAGAAAATGCATTTTAGGCACGTAGCAGAGAATCAGAAGATCCTCAGCAAGGATTGCGGATAAAACCAAATGTAGAACCCCATTTGGTCTGTTCAACAAACCTGGTGGATGGGAAGCAAAGGGGTGATGGTCATTAAGACATGGCAGTGTCCCCAGGGACCAGCAAGAGTGAGAAGTCCTTCCTAGCCCTCGGCAGATGAACCCAGTGAACACTGGAGCCATGGGAGATGAGCTGTCTCGTGGGATCCATGATCATGGCTCAGGGGACACAGCTACCGAGACAGTCCTGGCCCAGTAGTAAGGGAGTGAGGGCAATTAATTGCTCATCCCTCTCTTCTCTTGCCTCCCAATCTCCTCCTGACATCTCCCACCAGCTGAGCATCACTAGAATGCAGAGGGTAAAGGAGGCTGGGAATGGAGTCCATAGAGGTCAACTTCTTGAGGCCCATAGTAGAGCCTGGTCCACAGAAGAGAATTTGCAGAGCTGGGGAGCAGAGCAGAATCAACCCCAAGCAAGAGGCTCCTCAAACTCTCGCAGCCAAGAAACCAGGACACCCCTCCCCCCAGCAGTTGCTCAAACATGGGCTGACCCTCTCTTTCTTTCTCTCCCACAGCAGTGGTAAAGAAACCATGGACCAAGTGGGCTGTTGGGCAGAGGAGTCCCCATGCTATAACAGGGAGTAGAGGAGATACCTGATTTCTTTGGCTTGTCTTTCCCAGAAGATGAGGAGCAGGTATGAACCAGCACTCTCCCCCAAGACAAATGTCTCTCTATTCATGGGAGGAGTAGAGCAGACTCACATTTGTCATTGATGTCACATGGCATATGGAGTTGGCCCTTTATGTATATTGCCTCTTTGAACCCTTAGGTGATTAACTCGTGGAAATCAACAGCTCCAGGGCCAGCTACCATTGGAGGGGACAGTCAGGCCTAGCTCTTAGAAACCTGGTGACACTTAGGAAGTTTGTGAAGTCTCCACTGCTCTCTGGCTCTCTGAGACCCACCTCAGCCCTGTGGGCCAAGCACCCATGTATCTCTCCTATCAGGAGAAAATAAAATGTCTGGTGAAGTTATTCACTCCAGGTGTTAGGAACTTAATGCATAATACCTCCCAGGAGAATGTGTATTTCTCAGGAGAGCCAGAGAGTGGGTGGTACTGAACCAAAAGAGTGAATCACTAATAGTGGAATCTCAGGAATTTGGGGAGGTCATACTTCTTGGGTGGGTTCCTTCCTGACATTGTTTATATTATATAAAGTTGACAGCCACCTATTGTCCCCCTAAAGGAGATTGTCCCTATGGGTGCGGTGATGATGAGGAAAGAGAAGAACATTCAGGCTGGAGCCAGGGTGGTCTGATTTTCAAAAACAAATCTGTCCCTTAGAATGAGAGGTGGCTTAAACACTCACACAGCCTCCCCAAGTGTGGTGAAGAGATCCTGTCTCCCCTCTGCAACCAGGTTCTCTTCACCTGGAACGTGGTGCTGTCATTATGCAATGTCCCTGTTGGCAGAGGTGTTTGGGCCCCTTGTTTTCAAGTCTGTGCCATTTCCAAGAAGGAGCTGTGGCCTTTGAGTAGGACTGAGCTACTGAATAGCAGCCCCAGTGCCAAGTGAAGGAGCCAAGAAGAGGCAGAGAAGAGAAAGTCACGACTGTCACACAAAGATGAGACAGCCGCCCCCCGTGGTAGCTGGATGGCAGTCCTGTTGTCCTGCAGCGACCTTGGGGGCAGACTGGGGTCAAAGTCGGGCTGCGGGCAGAAAGAAGCCAGGCCAGGCCAAGCAAGAGAGAAGGGCAAAGCCCCTGGGTGGTAGGATGTGAGAAAAGTTACTTTTGTCAGGAGGGTATCACTCGACATTCAAATCCAGTGCCCCATGAATTTATAAAAGCCAGGCTCAAGGAAAAGTTTTTCCTATTAGACTTAGCCACATCATCAATAACAATAATCACTGTTACTACTTCTTAAGTGTTTAATCCAAAGCCAGTATGGAAGTTATCGACTGAAGTCCTGACGAAGGTCTAATTCACTCACCCAGCATGTATTTATTGAGTTTCTACGTAAGTCAGGCACTACCCTAGGCACTTAGGGCAGACCAAAGGCTAGGACAGACAAAACCCTGGTCCCAGTGGCAGGGCCACCACATGCAATTAACAACACATCACTTTAGGGGGCACCGTATGATGCCTGGGCTACTTTGTGTATTGAGCAGCCTGGCGGCCCCTGTCTGCAGTGCTCTCATTCTAGCAGATGTAATCGAATACCAATAAGGTGGGCGAAATTCTCCTATTACAGTTTGAGACACAGAGGGCTCAGTAACTTGCTGAGTTTTTCAGCCCCAAAGGACTGAGCCACAATTTATACCTAAAGACCTTGCAATTCACCTGTGCCACGTATGTGCCATTCTCTCCCTGGTGGGTGTAGAGATGAAGGTGTAGACAGGCTCATAGAGGCAGAGCTGGGTTGGTTGGCCCAGTAGCAGTACTGTGTCCTGACTGGATAGACTGGAACCAGCTCAGTGGTAACAGAGAATCTCTTGGGGAAGGCTGACTTAGCTATAGGAAGGTTTGATAACATCAGCTGCCTTCATAGTAAGGGTGGGGGGACTGGCCTTTTTATTTTTATCAGCTGGGGACTTATGTAGAAAGGTCCATCCCTGGGTAGACCTTGCTGTCGTGCAAGGCCAGAGGCAGCTATTGATTCTTGCATGTATTTATCGTTTATGAAATCTCCTAGTTATATTGGCAGAGAAGTAGGTCCAGGTTTATAAGGGTAGGCTCCAAACTCCTCTGGTTGAGAATGGAGTAGGACAGGTGCCCTTGGACAGGTTTCCTGAATAAAGTGAGCATGTGCAGCGAGAACGGAGAAGGTGCTCTCCTCTGATGAGCTCATTCTGCTAGGGTTGGGTCTAGTTTTCAGCGAACAGCATGAGTCTTGCCTTTGGACCAGACTCTGTGCTACCCCAGTCATGAAAGGAGGACAGCCACGTCTACGTTCTTCTGCCTTTTGTCCAAACTTCTGTCTTGAAGGAAGAAAGATGGCCTCTGGTTGTCGTCCCCTCCTCTTCTGCTGGGTGTCCCTTCTCCCACCTGCAGGTGTACCAGTGTGTGGCTTCTGAGCCAACCTTCTGAGACCTGAACTGGGCCGCCAGAGATCTAATGGCTGCTGCTTTGGCACGGCAACCCTTGAGACTTGACAGCTTTTCATTAGCCCCCTGGAGAAATGGAGAGGCTATAAGTAATAGAGGACAGAAGGTTATTTGGTGCCGGAGACTGGGAAAAGGGGAAAGGTAGAGGGAAGCTCAGTGTCCTAAAAATAAATTTCACCTCCCTCTCCGTTTTACCTAAGACGGGTGTTGCCTAGACAGCGTAAGTTCTGCAAAAGTGATTTTCGTGATGGTTTGGGCCAGGGGTGACAAACGTCTGGCACATTTGTTGTCATCTGTCTTCTCCCCACACCTTCTCCTGGCCACTGGGATGGTAGCTTCAGACCCTTCTCATTTTTTTTTTTTTTTTAATATATGAAATGTATTGTCTTCAGACCCTTCTCAAATCGGCATTCCATGCAGGCTCCATCCATCATAGTTGGCCTTTGAGATGAAGTCCCTTCCCTGTGCCTGTTTAGAGACCTTTTGCTGTGAGTTCTTTATGGTAGCTTTTTCCTGAGGTATCTCATCTTATTGTTGTGTCTTTCGCAGAACCTGGAAAGTCCGAACACAATTTGGTGTTGACTCACAGAATGTCCTCTGAATCGATGACCTTCGGTGTATGCCAAAGCTGACTGACTCACTGGTCCCTTCCTCCAAACAAGCTGGTTCTCTGGGCTCGGCAGGAGTCCTGACTGAGACCTCTCCTTACTCCATATTCTCTTTATTACTAATGAGGCGTTGTTCCTTAATTACTAGGTGCTGGATACGAGAATTGATTTCCTTTGTTTCAGTGAATTTAGGAAAAGGCTTATGAATATTTCTTGAGCTTGACATGAACTGCTTGATTTTTTTTTTTTATTATTTCCGGCCTGCAAAGGTCACTGAAGGGAGACAAGGCAAAGTGATGCCTAGAGCATCAGCAAGTATGAAATTCACCTTTATCATTGAAGCATTCAGATCCTTTGAACACGTTCCCTGGACACTCTGCTGCCTTATTTCAAGTGAAAAACAACCAGAATGTGGGAGGTGCCCCAGGTAGCTCAATATTCTATGAGCTGAATGAGTGATATCAGTATATTAAATCACTAATAGCCCTCGTTGTAAAAAACTGTTCCAACATAGATGAGGCTAAATTTCCTACCTTAGGGTGTCCCACCTCTTGAACATAACTGACTCCTTAATGATTCAGAGTTTCAAAGCCTCAGGGTCCTAATCCTGAGAAGCAGAGAGTGGGGAAATTTTGCTGAAGTTTGTTGGCTGGCTACGGGATCTATTAAGAGCTTGTCTTTGTTGGTATTAAATCCAAGACTTTTTTTTTAAGCCATTTTTTTTTCTCATGAAAACCGTAAAGTTAATGAAGGTAGAGGCTGGTTAGAATTTCATTTAATGGATGAGCTCTTTCTCGAAGTCTTGGAGCACTTATGTCTGGGGGCAAAATGTGTAGTTGTGATGATCTGTGTTGGCCATTCCAGCACAAATAGCCTGAGGTTGCAATGGTTAGAATCATCCACACTGTCCCTGCCAAAACACGGATCCTGGCAGGTCACCTAGCCTCTGTTGGCCTCAGTTTCCTCCTCTGTAAAATGGGCGGAATAATCAGGCAAGGTGCAGTATTTAACCTAAGTGAGGAAAGTGGATTATTATTGCCCTAAAAAACCTGTAGAAAGACATTAAAAATATTTTTATTCAATTGCATGTTGAAATTTATTTTTAAAATAGGGTTTGTTGAGGCATCTGGGTGGCTCAGTCAGTTGAGCTTCTGACTCTTGATTTCGGCTCAGGTCATGATCTCATGGCTCACGAGTTTGAGCCCCGTGTAGGGCTGTGCTCTGACAGTGTTGAGCATGCTTGGGATTCTGTCTTTGTCCCTCTCTCCCTCTCTCTCTGCCACTCCCCCACACGTGCACACTCCCCCCACCCGCCCCCGACCAAATAAATAAATAAACTTAAAAAAAAGATAGAATAGGATTTGTTGAATGGGTGATGGATATTAACAAGGGCACTTGTGAAAAGCACTGGGTGTCACATGTAGGTGATGAAATCACTAAATTCTACACCTTGCCAAAATGAAGCTCTCTACCCATTAACTAATAACTCCCTATTTTCCTCTTCCCCAGTCCCTGATAAACACCATTCTATTTTCTGTCTCTAGGAACCTGACTATTCTAGATGCCTCATATAAATGGGACCATTTCTAGTCATTTTTATAAATGGGTCTTCTTAAAAAATGTGAACTTAGCCTAATGAATATGCAATTCAGCATCCTGATTTCTTAACATTTTAAACATCTTACAAGATATTATAAACATCTTTTTGTATTGCTACATCCTCTATATGAACATACCCGCAAAGGCTGGGCATTATCACATTGAGTGGATATATCATTCATTATTATTCCTCCATAGTTTCAACTGCTTGCTATTTTAAAGAATGTGTTGAAAACAGTTTTGTGTAGAGCTTTTGTCATATTGAGGCTCACGGTCTTTAGGGCAGATTCAAGAACTTAATGACTGGCTTGAAGGGAATGAGAACATTTTCAGGCTCATGATCTACATTACCGAATGGCTAGGAAAAATTTTCAGATGGTGTCATTGACAGCTGGGTGGGCTTCCTCTGGGGCTGTGAGGTCCTAGTCTCTTAGGACGGTGACCGCTTGTAGGGTTGATTCAAGCATTGACTGTGGTGGTGGGAGGGGCAAGGATAGTTCCAAAATTCCTCTGTGGGAGAGGGCTAGACATGCTGATATCTTCATTAGGGGGGAAGCAGAACATGTGAAACAAGCCCTGTTTTCCCTTTCAACGTGTGCTTTTTCGGGGGCAGCCTGGAGGCGTGCTGATGGAGGTTATGGAGAGTCTAGAGCCTTCTCCCACCCTAGACCACCTTTGGCTCCTCCAGGTGGTGGGATGGGCACTAGTGACCTTTTAAATCTTTCCCATCTCTGTGTTTTTGTGATTCCAGGGCTCTGCCACTGTGCAGGTCCACTGGCTGGACTCATCCACTTTAGTTTTCTCACGTCAGCGTGGGTCATCCAAACCTCTCTTTGGTTCTGTCCCAAGTGTCACAGAGAGGTGGACCCACCCTCTCCCTTCCCAGGAAAGCCCGTGTTGCAATGAGCACTCCTGTGCTTCTCCCCAGTGCTTTCTCGGTAGCACAATCGGATGACACTGCTCTCGCTGCCCTCAGCTGCCCTCTGAGAAGACGTCACAACCGCGAAAGATCCCAATCAGTCTGCTTTCTCCCTGTGGCACTGTGTGCTTTGGCTGCCTGGCCAGAAAGCTGGGCCTATTTTTACCTATCATTCTGATACTATCTCGGGTATAATTGGAATTGAGCTCTCAGTGTGGAAATTCTTACTCAGAACACAAAGGATTGAAGAGAACTCGGAGGCTGAACTCTGGAAGGACTCTTGCCCGACTCCTCTTGGCAGAGATGGCTCTGGTTTCTCGGAGCGGTGGTATGGCTAACAGGTGGGTGTTGCCCAGGAAATTATTTTTTCTGCTTTCTCAGTAGCTATGGGCCATGGGGAACACTGCCATTTCTGGCCTTCTCTGCATTATTTGATGAAAATGCAGGTGAACTGCCCTGTGGTTTAATTCCAATGGCAGAGCAGTTACATTTGCTGGTTTTTCTTGTCCCAGTGGGAACGCTGGTTTGCATCTCACTGTGCTTCCCTTGAGATGTTGTGCGGGGTCCTTTAACCTGCAACGTGCCCCTCTGAGTGACGCCCACCCAGATTCCAATCAGATCTAAATCAATGGTCTCAGCCTTGAGAGCTACCTGTGTGTGTGAAAGCCTACAACTGCTGCCCACGCCAGCAACATCAGCCGAAGAGTGTTTTCAAGGGACATCACTGCAATGATCCGTGACATCTGTTTCTTTTCTGAGTTTTTCCCTGCACAGCTAATGCAATGATTGTTTTTAAATTAGATTCTCTTTTTTTCTGTCATTCCTGTTATTTCTTGTGTGAGGCTGATTCGAACATAATAGCAAACAATGGACGCACATTTCCTAGACAAAGTCATGATTTTATGAAGACAGGAAAGGGCTTGTGATAATTTCTGTGAAATCCATATTTGATCGTTCTTCTCCTTTCTCAGCTGAGACTTGAGTTCTGACAGTGCTCAGTGCAAAAAATATAAGGTTGTGATTTTCTTTTTTACATTTTAACTATTTTTAAATCTTTATTATGGAACCAAAGCATGCGGAAGTGGAATAACTCAACATACCCTAGATAGCTACCTCCAAGGCTCCATGTTGATCAGCCTTTGGCCAATTCTGCCTCTTCTGATCTCCATCCACTCGCTGACTCCAGATTCCTTTGGAGCATATCTTAGACATCCTGTCATTTCACACCTAAGTTTTGTACTATGCAGCTCTAGAAGAGAAATATTCCCTTGAAAAGTCTATCTCTACTTTTTAAATGGAGAAACATGTGGAACATTTTCAGAGAGGATTTAGAAAAGGATGATACTCTCTCTCTTTAATTAAAAATTGATTAAACTCATCCACATTAATTGTTACTAGGACAGACGTATTAGGAATAGGAATGGGAATAGATACAATTAAAGAGAAGTCATTCGGAAGGATATGTTGTAATTTTTTAGTCACTTGTTGAAATCAAGGCTTTATTCTGCAGAACACAATTATTCACATGGTTCAGAATTAAGTATGTTGAATGTATCTCGCCAGAGGTGAGCTCAGGTCCAACTGATTTACTTTTCCATTTACGTGACTGTGGGTTAGTCATGTTAGCTTTGTCTAGATGTCTCCAAGCATTTTTGACTGCATACTTCTATCAGTAAAGAATTAAGCGTGTATCCATAGTATGAATTATTTATTTAGAAATGGTCTGTATACTCTATTATGGTGGTAAGTGAAGTATATTGTAAACTGCATATAAAATAGAAACTAAAGAATTAACTGATAAATAGGTTATCAGCAGGTCAATAGGTACAGCAGGTCTAATATTTTCTTCCTGCCCTCAGTGGATATTCTTGTGCGTGCCCCAATTTGAAGACAACTGGAGAAGGCAGTGCGAGGCAATATACATCATAGCGAGGTATCAGTTGTCAAGCAGGACTGCCTGGGTTTGAATCCTGGTGCTGCTGCTCCTTAGCTGTGTGATTTTGTACACATAACTTAGCTCCTCTAAATCTGTCCTCTCATTTCTATTACGAAGGCATTCATGCCTTATAGGGTATCGTAAGGTTTAATCCTTGCCCAGTGCCCAGTGTGTGGTAAGCATTCAATACATTTTAGCTAATAATGACGATGATGATAATGCAGTCCTAGAGGGCTGGACCAAGGTTTGGCTTCCTCTTTTTACAGAGTGCCTGGCACACACTTACTGGCACTTATTTCAGTGTTCGGTGTGCTGATGGTGGTGTGGGTGATGACACTTACGGGGATGGTCATACTGATGATCAAAAACACAGCGTACGTATCGTCACTCACTCGGTTTTATTTGCATTGATGATGATGACGGTTACAGAGATGGTCACATTGAGAGTGGTGAATATGACCAGCAGCAGAAGCCCTTTTGCATTCCCTACTGGAACTACATCATCAGTGTTTGCATTTGTCTTTCCTAAGAATTTACCCATCTGACAAATATGTTGACTAACTTGTTTTGCTGTCTCCCTTCCTGGCCTCTCTGCCCTGTTGATCTGTTGTGCTGCTCTGCCCTCCTCTTGTGCTCTCGTGTCTCCATCTCTCTGTAGAGCCTGCTGCTCTGCTTGCCCACACACAGGTCCAGGAGATGAACCAGCCCCTGTTCAGTGCAGGGCCATTTCTTTGCCAGTGGCTATTTGGTTCTCATGTCAAAGAACCTGCCTATCAGCCCCTGAGGACTATGGGTAGTGCTAGAACCTATGAAGTGTGGCCCTTTATGGCCTTATGCAAGACCATATGGCCTTTATGGTCTGTGTCTTTTCAGGTGTGAAAAAGGGCAGATGTGGTAAGAAGTAAACTCATCTGCTTATGTAAATCTGGGGCAAATGCCCAAACGTGATCAGGCAGGGGTTCCTGGAATGCTCTTGTTCAGGAAGTCTGGCATCCAGTTCTGTGCCTCTGCTTCCCAAGGGAGGGAAGAGGGCTCCTGAGAAGGGCCAGATCCCCACTGGCATGAGATCTCAAGAAAGCTCTTGAGGAAGGACTTTCTCCTTTCCAAAATCAGGACAAAGGAAGGCTAGGGTTGTGCCCAGTGGTGCCAAAAGTAAGGGTAATTACAATAAAAATTTGCCTTAGGCTCTTTTTCTGGGGGCTTGTGTTTTTCCCATGAACCTCGTTGGCTGGGCTTTTGAGAAATATGCCCCACCCCCTCCAGGAGTGGTTCAGATTTTAAATGTTTAAGAAATTCAAAGGTCTGAGGTTGACATTTCTTTGGAAGCACCCTGAGCTCTTTAATTCTAGATATTGACTTGGGAATTAATCTCTTTAAGGAATTCCAAATAGAGTGGCACCTCATACCCTTCCATTTTTACTCTTTGTCTATAGACCATGTGGTATCTACCTCTAATATTCTGAAAATGAGTACTGACACCTAAGAATATATGTTTATCTCTTCATACTAATTCTTCAACTGGGATGTTGCTCGTGTCTCAAAATGACTAGAGTATGGAGTATGTGATTCTGTAGAATGAGATTATGTGCTCCTAAAACACTAGCTAGGGGGAATTGCTCTTTAATACAAATATTCTAATGATTTCAAATCCTTTATCAGTTCTATACTTAATTCTAAATATTCTTGGGGTTAAAATACACTTATCTAATAACCAAACAGTCATGCTATTCCAAACAGTTTGGGATTGCCTTCCCATCCACGGTTTTGGAAGTTTCCTTGGCTGGGAGACTCTAGGCCAGGGAAGAGAAATATATTTCTATTTGTGACTCTGATGAAGTGGACTGCATCCTTTGGATAGTCACTCGAACAAGCACTGGTCACGGGACTGATTTCTCAAGCAGAGGTGAAAATGAAAGCCAGGCTGCTGTGTGGTTGGAGAGATGGAGCTTGCGTCCATACTTAGGAGCATTGTTTGGGCTAAACATGGCGGACTTGCCAGTCACATGTATCATCTCCCTTTTCCAAATCCAACCCTTGATGATAGGAAAGGAATAAAAGAGAAGAAATATGTCCATCCACTGATGAACAGATACACAAAATATGGTACATCCACACAATGGAATATTATCCAGCCATAAAAAGACATGAAGTCTACGTCTACAAAATGGATGAATCCTGAAAATGTAACACGAAGTGAAAGAGACCAGTCACAGAAGGTCACATATTGTATGATTCTGTTTATTTGAAAAGCCCAAAATAGGCAAATCCATAGGAATAGAAAGCAGATTGGTGGTTTCCAGGGGATGGGACCGAGGAGAAGCAGGGAGTGACTGCTTAATAGGTATGGGGTTTCCTTTTGGGGTGATGAAAATGTTTGGAACTAGATAGAGGTGATGGTTGCACAACATTGTGAATGCACTAATTGCCACTGAATTGTATAATTTAAAATGGTTAAAATGAATTTTATGTTGTGTAAATTTTACCTTGATAAAAACAGGTAAAGGGCAAGAGGAGACATCACTGGAGACGTTTCCCAAATTTTGGAATATGAAAAACATTTGAAGAGATGGCAATTGACTTAACAGAGTGGAGGAAGCAATAACCTAAGTGACTAAGGGAGGAGGATAGGGGGTTGGTACCAATGAGAAATGAGCCACATTACTGGTCAGAACCATAGAAAGGCTGAGGCTTGGAGATACCAGGTGCTACAGTAGGTAGCAATAAACAGGGAGATTTCTTGAAATTCAAGATATAGAGAATTTGGATGCTAAGGTCTTTTTTTCCCCTATGCCAAGCAGCCAGGAGACCCTTTCCTGCCCCTTTCTCTGAGTTGGAAAGACCTAGAGACAGTCAAGTGCAGGGTGGGATCCCATCTTAAAAACAAGGGAGAAGTTCAAGTTGACAGGTGAGACATCAGCTGTCTTTAGAATGCCCACAGCCAGGATTGAACCAGCCCCTTAGATTATCCTGCCCCAAGAAGAAGACTGGAATATTCCTTTCCAAAGAAACTGACTAGTCCAAAAGAAAACACCCATTTTCTTAATAAGACCCTTATTTTGGGGACTTCCTCAGTATAAAGGCAGCTCACTACATCAGCTCCTGGGGATGCTCCTGGTCAGGGTCCACCATGAACCCAGACCTAATTGGTTGTATGATACTTTAGTTTTAATTATGGAAAGACAGGCTCACTTTTGATGAAGCTTCTAATATGAAAGAGAGAATAAAATAAAGAGGAAAAAAAACCTTGGTAGTATAAAGAGAAAAGAAACTTGGCAGGAAAAGAAAATAAGTTAAAAAACAGAAACTTTTATATAATTAATACCTTTTGGAGACATAAAGAGAATATTGCATCCCTGAAAGAAGTAAAAGTTGCTATGGAAACAGATAAATTAGAGGAGAGAAAAGAGCTCCTGGAAATTTAAAGAGTGAACAACAAAATAAAAGCGAAAAATTACACAAAAGATTGGAAGATAATGTTGAAAGAATAAAACTTCAGATTTCAAAAACAATGCAGAATCAACTTGGGAGGTGGTGTGCAACCAGAAGAAATTTCTGGAGACTAGAGGAAAGGGAGGGATCTATCTATGTGTCTATGTGTCTACGTATCTATGTGTCTGTCTGTCTATCTATCTATCTATCTGTTTTTAAAGTAGGCTTCATACTCAACCCAACATGGGGCTTGAACTCACAACCGTGAGACTAAGACCTGAGCTGAGGTCAAGAGTTGGATGTTTAACTGACTAAGAAAAGTTTCTGGAACAAAAGGCCATGAGGTTTCCAGATAGAAAAGATTCACCTTGTATTCAGAAAAAAACGGAGTAAAAAAACTTCATTGAAACCCATTCCTGTGAAAGTTTAGGACAAGAAGACCCAAAATTTTTCAGAAGGTAAAGTGGGTCATATACAAAGGACATGGACTCAGAATGGCATCAGACTTCTCTTGGACAATACTGAATGCTAAAAGAAAAGAAGCAATGCCTTAAAATTTCCAAGAAAAAAAAAAAAGATTTTTAACTGGAATTCTATATCCAGTTCAGCCAAAATCCTGATGTAAGGGAGGAATTAAAATATTATCAGACATAGAAGGACTCTAAAATTTTACCTCCTATGCACCTGATCTCAGAAGGTATTGGAAAATCTACTTCACCAAAACAAGGACGTATATTAAGAAAGTAGAAGTGGGATCTGGGAAACAGGGATGCCACACAATACAGGGCACAGCCAGGGTGTGGGGGTGGGTTCCCAAGAACATGGCAAGGATGAACAGTTCTTGAATGGACAGCACCAGAGGAAGAAACAAAAGGGGTATTTGACCACCTTAAGCATTTGGAAATAATATTCAAAATGTGTATAACAGATATGTCACAACATTTGTATAAAAACAGAAGACACAGGGGCGCCTGGGTGGCGCAGTCGGTTAAGCGTCCGACTTCAGCCAGGTCACGATCTCGCGGTCCGTGAGTTCGAGCCCCGCGTCAGGCTCTGGGCTGATGGCTCGGAGCCTGGAGCCTGTTTCCGATTCTGTGTCTCCCTCTCTCTCTGCCCCTCCCCCGTTCATGCTCTGTCTCTCTCTGTCCCAAAAATAATAAATAAAAAAAAACGTTGAAAAAAAATTAAAAAAAAAAAAAAAACAGAAGACACAAAGAAAGTCAGACAAATGAAGAGTAAACAAGGCAATGCTTAACTCCTGGAAAAACAAAAATAAAAAAAGCTTTCAAGAAAGGAAATGCAGGCTTCTTGGTTGGCTCAATCAGTTAAGCGTCTGACTCTTGATTTCTGCTCAGGTCATGATCCTGGGGTCACAGGATTGAGCACCACGTTGGGCTCTGTGTGGCGTGTGGAACCTGCTTGGGATTGTCTCTCTCTCCCTCTCTCTGCCCCTCCCCTGCTAATGCTCTCTCTCTCTTTCTCTCTCTCTCTCTCTCTTTCTCAAAATAAGTAAATAAACATTAAAAAAAAAAAAGAAAGGAAATGCAGTCATGGTATACCACCTGACTAATTGGTGGATAATAATGTGCATAGTCACTGAGTTTGGTTTGACCCCAAGTTGTGACATTTTGGAGGAAGGGGCAGGGACAGTGGGATATAAAAGAGCTAAATCTAAACCTTCATTGGTGATAATGTCTAAAATTGACGTCGAATAGTGGCAGCACAGGGACATTATTTCGAGATGGGGTTGCAAATACCAGAAGAAAAGCCGAGAGAGGCAAAAGTGCTGGCCTCTGCAAACAGAACTTAGGAGGTGATGGCGGGGGGAACAGGAACTCGCTGTTTCCTTGTTGTTATCGTGACCCTTTTGGTGCCATCAACCAGGTTTTCAATAATGTTGAAAAATTTAAAAACATGTATTTGTCGAAAATAAAAACTAGTTTAAAATATTTGCCATGGTGGAGGGTGTCAATGGATGAATGCCAAGACTAGACAGTTTTGGTGACTTCCCTGTATTCGCACCCCGAATGAGCCCAGATAAAAACGAGTGGCATTTACTGGACATTTATAATATACCAGCCTCTCCGCACTGTCTCCATGAATGTTTACCACAACCCTGTGAAGGAGGCTCTTTTCCTCTCTTCTTTCCCAGATGAGTAAACCCAGGGAGGGAAGTGACTTGCCCAGGGCCCTGCAGCCAGCAGCCTGGAGGTGTGGAACTAGGATTCAAACCAGGTCTAGGAGACCCCTCGGCCTGTGTGCTCGCCATTGCAGTTTTGCCACCTGGCCTTGTCCTCTGAATCTTCGTGAAGTGCTCTTAGGGCCTAAGAGCTCTCTGCGCCCTGTGCTGAATGCTGTAAAGGTGAATCACGGTGGGCACAGTGCACCATGACTCCTGTTGAGTGTAACAGGTCAGAAATCATGGAAACGCACACCCATTGCCCATTGACTCGGTGCTGGAACACAGTGAGGGGGTGGTGCAGAGAGCGCCGGGGGGCCTGTAATTTGGGGGACCCGGATGCGATTCAGGGGTGGGGTACTGGTGGGCAGGGACGTGAGAGAAAGCAAGCTGCTCTTCTGGGCCAAACCTATCCCTCATCACTTAATCCATCACCATGGAACTCCCCTTTCCCCTTCTACAAGTTCCCTCCAAGACCCACTTTCCAGTTTCTCTTTGTGTTCAAACCTGATGTTCTTTTTCGAGGAGTTGATTTCATTTTCCTCCTGTATAAAATATAAAGGTGGACTTACTTTTAATTGAGAAATACAGAAAAGCAAAAATAAATCATTCAAACACTTGGCCACATTTCCCCTTTGTTTCTTTAAAATTCATTTTTATTTGTTTTTTAATCAAACAAATACACATTTATAGCTTAAACATTCAAATAGTGCCCCAGGGTTATAACGGCCAACCATAGTCCTTCCTAGCTCAGCACTCCAGTTTTTTCGGGTGCTGCTTCTGGTCCTTATCTCCATTGTTCCCAACATGTTTAGATGACTTTTCTTATTGATTGATTGAGTTTATTGTCATTCAAAATGAGGACTTGGATCAATCACTTACGGCGCCTTCCTCTCGCTGTGCCCACTTTCCCCATCTGTATTCACAGTCCTGCCCATCTGCGAGGGAGTAATATCACCATGTTGAGTAGTCAAGAGTCACTATTTATGCGATAACTACACAGAATGTTCACAGCTGAGCCACTTAATGTACTAGGAGGAGATATTATTTCTTTCACCAGTCCTCATCCTCTACCCCCGCCCTCCACCTCCCCCAGCATTCACAATTACATTTTTCCTTTGCTTGATCTTCCAAGTACCTGTCACTAATTTTTCTCTCAACTCCTTTCTCCAAATCTCAGTAAGACTTTTTTTTCCCCTCTCAATAAGATTATCTCTTTGGGTAGCCTACCAGTTCCACCTTTTTCCCTGTAGACATCTCTCCCAGAACCCTCCACTTGGTGGTCATTCCTACCGGCTGCTCCACTGTCTTCCTGGGATTTCTGACCTTGCCTCCATCATCCCTGGAATTCTGGTCTCACTGTTCCTGTGTTCGATCAGTTGTGTCCTGGATCCCATGTTTTTCTGTCTCTTGAGTTTATTCCCTTCGTTGGATCTAATTCACCACCTATGAACTTCCTAAGAAAGACTGAAAGATAAGTTTTTTGAATTCTGGACTGAATTTTGAAGTCACCAGCCCAGAAGCCTTTATTGCTACACCACGATTCCCCTTGCACTGTAGATAGTCCCCCTTCTATGTCCCCAGCTCGCCGTGTACCCATCCCCCAGGACAACAGTGTTGAGTGCCCTCGTTTGGCACGAGGCCACTGCCCATGCCCAGTAAGTGCCAATCAACAGCACCTGTCTTAATAATACCTTAGCCTCAACACCCAAGGTTTCAGTTGTATTAATCACCTAATAAAGAAACCTTCACAAGTGCTAATTACTAGGCTAGTCTTCATATGAGGCCCATTTAAAGAGGTGCCATTTTAGAAGCTGTCGTGCTGATAGTCACTTAACAAACGTTTATTCAATGTCTACCATATACAGGACACCATGATAGAGCTTTAACATTTAGTCTTCATGGCAATCCTGCGAAGTGGGTATTGCCAATTCTAAGTGAGGGAACAGTTTCAGAAAATAAAGCTTCTCCAGCTAGTCATTCACCACATTTACTGAGAACCTACTATGTGCTGGGTGAGGAGGATACTGTGAGGGGCAGACCCACACGTCTCTGGCCTCTCGGAGAGTCTAGGTGAGCCAAAGGAGACAGACATCAAGCAAATAATTTTACAAATAGTTTATTAAATACATTCGAGACAAGTGCCATGAGACAGAAGTATGAAGTGCCATGTCCCCTAATCTGGGGAATTGGAGGCTGTTTTCTGGAGGCAGCATAGTAGGTCTGTAAGATTAGTGAGAGTTGGCCAAATGAAATGAGATGTCAGGAAGGGAGAGAGGGAGGGAAGAGCAGGAGCTAAGCCTCAGGGGTGGGAAGGGGTTTGCAGAAGTGAGGAACTAACGGGCCAGTGTGACCAGAACCAAGTGGAATGATGTGGCATAAAGCTCAGTGGGGACACGTCAAAGAGCAGATGGTGAAGGGTTTGTGTGCTGGGACCTGAACACTCTCTCTGAGGGACCTGAACACTCTCTCTGAGGACAAAGGGAGGCAATGAAGAGTTTTGATCAACGGGCATGAAATGATGAGATTTATTCTATAAAAACTCCTTGTGGTTGTTATGGGGACACTACATTGGAGGAGACAAGAGTGGACATGGGGAGAGCCAAGGAAAGGCTGCTCCGGATGTCACAACCGTGCTGACAGCTGCTCGCATTAAAGGGGGTGCCGGTGGAGATGAGGACAAGGGAGGGACCCAGGACATCTGTGGCAAGAGGCTTGTTCAAGGTCACATGAAGCAGAGTCGGGAGCTAAACCCGGCCCTTGTGGTGGAAAGGCCAGCACTCTTTCTGATACATGAGAACCGCTTCTTATTCTGTGCAAGGGTGAGAGGGTACACACGCAGTTTCCCTCCCCGGGCACTGGTTGGGGATGCCAAGTTATAGCCGAATAGTCGTGAAGAATCTCTTCCTTGTGCAATGATAGAGCTCCTAAATTAGGCTGTGTAATATGTCCGTCATCTGGGATGGAAGAAGAAAACAGTCACTGCTTTTAAGGGCGTGCACATCCTAATAAAGGCTATAGGAATGTAAACAGGGTCCTCAAACAATACTAAACATGAGGGAGTTGTAGAAACTCTAGAATCTCACACAGCTCTTAGGATCACAATCCCAGCACTACACTTTTTGACTCTTTGACTACACTACACCCCAGCAATATCTTTATGGTCCTGGAACCATACATCCTCCTAAACAGACTTAAAATAACATTACTCTTGGCCTTACCCTGATTCTCAATCCTGGCCAGAAATTGTGTTTCTAAGAAACAATGGTGACATGTTTTGAAATTATTTTATTATGTTTTAAGTCTCACTATCCTTCTAAATAATTGATCTTCATGGATTTATTGATCAATGCTTAAAAACCTCATTAATGAACTTCTTGGTCACAGGACCAGTAGGTGTGAAGTTTGAGAATTTAACCAACCACATGACCTAAATTCCCTGCAACATTCTTAGTTTCCGTACATAAAAACCATCTTTAGAACACATACCTAATTTAAGCTTGAAAATAGAATTCACCTCCCAGGCAAAGTGTGTAGGAACTTAAGAGTACAGCTAACCTTTGAAAAATAGGAGTTTGAACTGCATGGGTCCGCTTTTATGTGGATTTTTTTCCCGATAAATACAGTAAAGCACTGTGAATGTATTTCTCTTCTTAATAATCTTAATATTTTCTTGTCTCTAGCTTGCTTTATTATAAGAATAAAGTATATAAAGGATGCCTGGGTGACTCAGTCGGTTAAATGCCCAGCTCTTGATTTCAGCTCAGGTCATGATCGTGGGATTGAGACCCACATAGGGCTCCATGCTGACAGTGCAGAGCCTGCTTGGGATTGTCTCTCTCCTTCTCTCTCTGTCCCTCCCACTCTCTCTCTCTCTCCCTCTCCAAATAAATAAATAAACTAAAAAAAAAAAATACAGTATGTAATGCATATAAACTAGAAAATCTGTGTTCATCAGCTGTTTATGTTATTATGGCTTCTGGTCAATAGTAGGCTTTTAGTACTGTTTTGGGGGGAGTCAAAGTTATATGTGAATTTTTGACTGTGCAGGAGGTCAGCGCCCCTAACCCCCATTGTTGTTCGTGGGTCAACTGTGTGTGTTTCCAATGGAAACTCTGGAGTTCAGTTTCAAAAGGGAGGCAGAAACCCATGGATCTAAGCTCCTAGACTAGGAAGTCTCTAGCAGATGCCTTGAGAATTCAGATTGTGCCCTTTGGGGACCCTCTCCTAGCTGCCATATGGATGGGGCAGGGCTGAGTGAAAAAAAAAAAAAAAGTATTGTTTATGGAACATGATTTATTTTCAAAGGTTGTAAAACTCCGTGTTACCTGGCCCAGGCCTTAATGAAATAGTTTGAAGAACACGAAGAAAGTACACATGAAGTTCAGTGGCAAGCTGGTAAATATTTATTGACCTAAAGAATGTGCAAATGTAATTTATAGATCACAAATGATACAATAATCTTTATTGTAAATTCCTTATAGCTAGTGGATTCCCACAGAATGCTTCTGATTTTTGCTCTGGGCTCCTATATCCAGAGTGTAGCCAATCTATTATTTCACTTGATGAACAAACTCAGTTCATCTGAGAATGAACTCTGGAATGATGGCATTAACAAACAAACCAGATGGAGGAAAAAGGCATTTGTGTGTCAACACATATTTATTGAGTATCTTCCATGTTTCAGGGCTTGTCTAGGCCCCGGACTACAGCCAGGGAATAAAACGAAGCCCCTGTTCTAGGTCACTGACATTTCTAGTGGGGTGGGACAGAAACATGGCAGAAGGTAGCAGCAAAACAGGATGAGAGGTCAGGTGAGGAGCGAGATTGTGGAGCGACCATGGGGGCGAGATAAGAATCTCTTGGAAGGTTTTGAGCAGGGGGTGCTACATTCTGACTTGTATGTCAACATGGCAACTCTGAGTTGATTGCTTTTCAGAAAGCCCAGGTAAGAGGCTGCTGCAAAGTCCAGGTACAGGTGGTTGGGTCACAAGGAGGTGGTGCGAATCCACAAATTCTGGACATGCGGTGAGGACAGATGGGTCATGGGCTGTGAGAGAAGCAGAAGAATCCTGGAAAGACTCCAAAGGTTTTGGCCTGAGGAAGTGGATGCATAGGACTTCCATTTACTGAGGTGCAAGGCATAGGGAGGGAGGGGTGGGGGTTAGGGAGAACCAGGAGTTTGGGGGTGGGCATGATAGTTTTGATGGCTTAGTGGATGAGGTGTAGATGTTGAGTCGATGGCTGCATGTATGAATCTGGAATGCAGAGGAAGAGGACGGTGCTGTTGGTATAAGTCAAGGAATCATTTAAAGGCACGAGGCTAGGTTAACTAACCCAAGTGTCGAGGGAGATTCGATACAGAAGAGAACGGGTCTGAGGATGGGGCTTTGGGTCTTGATGTTCAGAGGTGAGGACCCAGCAAAGGAGAGCCTGTATTTCTAAAATGAGAAGGCACGAAGAATCCTCTTTGTCAGGGCATTTACCCAAGGGTTACCTGGAAATGGCCTAGGGGGTGGGGAGATAAAAAGTCCTTCTGACAGTCCCCTGGACCCAGGCTGGTGGCCTGAGCTATAGCGAGGAGCTCTGCTTCACCCCACTTTCTCAGAGATGGTGACACCTGGCAAAATTCCTCTAAGTCAATTTTATTGATTTATTTTTCTCTTGAAGTCAATTTTAAATTAAAAGGCACGTCATATGGCTTTCCAGTGTGTTCTACAGTGGAGCAAATAACAATAGGATGTGGTAGCCACGAAAAGACTGGGTGCTTCTGAAGTTGTCAGGCTGGAAGAACAAGGAGTGGGTGAATGCCGTCTTGCTACTCCCTAAGTAGAGAAGCCACGGAGAGCTGTGTTGGGAGCACTTTGTACCTTGCCTGGCCCACACTGGGTTAAATATCGTTTTCTCCTTCCAAGTCTCTGCTGACTGGTAGCTGTGTGACCTCAGGAAAATTGCTTAACTTCTCAGAGCCTCTGTTTCCTCATTGGTAACGACTATTCCCCCAAAAGGTGTTTGTAAAGATTGAATAATTTTATTTTTTTATTTTATTGTTTTAAAATATGTATTTATTTTTGAGAGAAAGAGAGAGAGAGAGCACAGCAGGGGAGAGGCAGAGAGAGAGAGAGAGAGAGAGAGAGACAGAATCTGAAGCAGGCTCCAGGCTCTGAGCTGTCAGTACAGAGCCTGATGTGGAGGTGGAACCCACGAACTGCTAGATTATGACCTGAGCCGAAGTTGGACGCTCAACTGCCTGAGCCACCCAGGCGCCCCAAGATTAAGTAATTTTAAATAGATTGAAGCTTGTAGTGAACTGCAAAGTTATATACAAATACGAGGCAGAAGCGGCTGTGCCTATAAGAAAATAGCTCAATTTACACAATAATAGATTCTCACCCTTTGCATAAATACAGGATTTCCATACTCAGGTCACCAGAGCTGGCCTTCTTCAGCACGCAAGTATTCCAATTAGACATGGAAGCACTCTCCACTATTATGTCATATATTTCTTGTGGGCTCAGAGAGAGAAGATGGGCTTACTAGTCATGCCCTGTTGCCATCACCGACTCCTGAGTTGGAAATATAAAGAATTCTCAGCTCTCTCATCTATCTGTCCATGCTCTTACCTCTGGTGTCCAATCTGCCTCCTTTCTATGCCGATTGCCGGTTGAAAGTGCCTCTGGTCTTCCTCTTCTGAAATCTGTGAAATCAATAAAAAGCAAGAGGCAGCATGCAGGGTGAAGGTGATCCTGTCTGTGCTGGCCTCAATTATGGAGTCAGTTTAAGCTAAAGTGTGGGGTGAGCATAAGCCTGGTGGAGGGGGTGTAGGGAGGGTGAGGGCTGAATTACATAAAGGGTCAGGAAATCTGGGTTCTAGCCGTAACATTCACAAACCGTCTCTCTACAACATTTCCATTAGTCGAAGGAAAGGAATTGGATCCCTTCTAGCTTTTTTCTCTTTGGGACTCTGACTTCACTTGTTTGGAGACTCAGTCTACTTATTTCAGCATCATTCCACTAGGTGGCGATGTTTCCTTAACCCCCAAGCAAGTTTTCTTTCTGGGAAAAAAGCCGAGTCGTAGCCAGTTTTTTTTCTCCCGTGAAAATGCGAAAGAATGATTTTCTCTCTCTCTCTCTCTCTTTTTTAAATATAAGAATGATTCTCCAAAGCTGGGGAGGAAAGAAGGAACTTTCCTTCTGAACACCTCAGGCAGTTTATGCTGGAAACAGACAGGGCCTCTGTTTAGTGATTCCTCCTCTCTGCTGGGAGTGGGAACTCAGGCTAGAGTTTTGCATTCTGTGATTGCACAGGGGTGGGGGCGGCGGGGGGAGGGGAAGAGGCGGGGGCTGGGGGATGTTGGAACCGCTGGGTCCTAGGGAGGTTAGGGGGCGGTGGACGGTAGGCACGAGCTCTGGGCCCGCGTGAGCCCTGCAAAACTCTGCCCGGAGAAGCGCACTGGACGCCAACTTTTCTGGGCTCCGCAGGAGTAGGCATTGCCAGATGCTCCCACCAGGGGCTAGGACGGTCCTCCCAGAATCAGACTGCTTTGCTCATGAAGGTCGGAGATGCACGAGGGCAGCATGAAGCCCAGCCTCCTTCTCATGCAGATGGGGAAGCTGAGGCCCAGAGCGGGTCAGGTCTCCTAATGCTACCTCCCAGCCAAATTACTTTGTCCTTACACATTTCAAATAGACTTGCCAACTGTCTCCTCTTGAGTGTGCAGCTAGCGCATCTAGTGGTTAATTAAGCCTGCGAGCCTCCCGCCCGCCGAGCCCTTGCACCGTGCACATCAGGACCTACTGCACCGGAAGAATTGGGGTGATTTGCTCAAAGACCTCAAACGGCACACCAATCCAGTGGGGGAGACAACTCATTTAAAGCAACTGCTTATTAACCCGTAGAACAGATCTCATAGTAGGGTCCATTTGTTTATTTGCGTTTAATAATAACGTAATAATAGCGAACTTTTATTCAGCGGTTCCTATGGACTGGGCCCTGTGCTAAGCACTT
Organism: Panthera leo; assembly: GCF_018350215.1. NCBI lineage: Eukaryota > Metazoa > Chordata > Mammalia > Carnivora > Felidae > Panthera > Panthera leo. The sequence goes on from NC_056688.1 coordinate 88,411,671, forward strand.
AGCATCATTGCATCTATCCTATAGTAATGTCAGCAAATCTGTGAGGCAGCTATCGCTATTTAAAATTTTTTTTAATGTTTATGTACTTTTGAGAGAAGGCGAGAGTGGGGGAGGGGCAGAGAGAGGGAGACACAGAATGGGAAGCAGGCTCCAGGCTCTGAGCGGTCAGCGCAGAGCCCGACGCGGGGCTCGAACTCACAGGCCACGAGATCGTGACCTGAGCTGAAGTCAGATGCTTAACCGACTGAGCCACCCAGGCAGGCACCCCTGCTATCTATTTATTATACAGGTTCAGAAAGGTTGAGTAACTAGCTTAAAGTCACACAGCCCGAAGGAGCAGAGCCAATAGTCACACCCTAATTTCCCTAAGTCAAGCTTTGGTCTTTTAGCTTCCACATTGTGCTTCAGGACACTGTCCCCCATTTTTAGGATCTGATACAGAAACTTACCGGAGTTTCTGGAGTACCAGTCACTATCTCATCATGTTCCTGTTGTGACATGAAGGCTCAGTGGTAGCAAGCCAGCTTAGGGCCTAGAGACTTGGTGACATCAGTGTCACATCTGCAGGACACTCAGAATGCGAACGCACGACATGAGGAGAGATGCTCCCAAAGGAGGCTGTTGGCACCAGAATCCAAGAAACCGCGAGAATCTGTGTTTGTTTGGAGGTGTTCCCACTACCTGTGAAGGCAGGGATAGTCGGCAGTGTGGTGCCTGAGGAACAGCCACATGAAACCGGAGGCTGCTCTAGTGACCGTCCTCCTCCGTGCTAGGCTCACAGTGTGGCATTTAGTATGCATCACCTCACCTGGGACTCCTGGCGGCATGTTGCCCCAAGGACCACTTTGTCCCCACCTTACCAGGGACAATATCTCAAATACAGCAAGTTCTCCTCAACAGACTGATGCCAGATACAGACAGCCTTCAGATATCCAGGTTTGCGTGTTCTCTCAAAAGGGCACGAAATTGAAATGCTTTATTAAGTTGTGGGATAACAACCAGTTATCCCGGAGCTGCAGTTACTGTTATAGAAAAAGGGACGAGGATTTCCAGCCTGACAGATTTAGATTCCCCGGCTCAATAACCATGGGACCTTGAGCAAATTACCTAACCTCTTTGAGTCTCAGTTTCCTCATTTTTTTTTTAATTTTTTTTAATGTTTATTTATTTTTGAGACAGAGAGAGACAGAGCATGAATGGGAGAGGGTCAGAGAGAGGGAGACACAGAATCTGAAGCAGGCTCCAGGCTCTGAGCTGTCAGCACAGAGCCCAACGCGGGGCTCGAACTCACAGACCGTGAGATCATGACCTGAGCCGAAGTCGGACGCTTAACCGACTGAGCCACCCAGGCGCCCCTGGTTTCCTCATTTTCTAAATGGGGGCAATATTGCATACGTCCCAGGGTTACAGTGATAGTCAATGAGATGATGTATGTGAACTGCCTGGTGTATTTTGTGCAACATCGTAAGTGTTCAGTAAATACTAATGATGATGATGAAGGTGGTTACTGTTAATGCTCTTCCAGCGAGCTGCCCACCCTCATTCCAGATCCTTTGTGACCACTGCTGGGGACTTTAGAATCTCTGAACCCACCGAAACCCCGTTTATCCAGAGGGCCTCTCCATTTCTGCCTGCTGATGGCTCATTTGTCTTGGGGATGACCCTCATCCTCCACATTCCCATTCCGTGGTTTGCCAGAATCCAGCATTCAGGTAGTGAATTCTCAGGGCTGTAGGAGCTATGGTCTATGAGGAGTTTACAACCTGTGCCCAATAAATGTTCAATGAATAAATAAGAGCCAATAAAACTGTAAAAGCAAGAATAAAAATGAGTACCCTTATAAGCACTTTAGATCTTAAAAGGTCTTTATATTCAGGCTGCTCGGAGTCAAACTTGTATCCAATAAAGATTTTACAAAGGATCTGGAGTTGCACCACCAAAGGAAGGGGGAGGCTCCAATATCCATCACTGGCCAGATGAACAGCCACCCGGGGCGGGGCCAGTGGCCTTGCGTCTCCAGGTCTGATAAACTCCAGGAAATACATTCAGGCCAAAGTATATTTCCTACCCGTGGAAGAAGACCAGAAATGGAAGAGGGAGCCAGGGAGGAGACCTCCCAAGGGCACCTCACTCCAACACTAGGGACTATGAATCTACAACAGGAAGGCTTTAAAAAAGTCGTGTCAGTCTGTCTTGATGATGTTCTAGTAGCTAAATAGAAAGGAGCCGTGAGGACGGCCGCAAAGACCATCATATCTCACCTCCATCCACCCACCACACTGCCTGAAATGTTACCATTAGGATTCTTTTCCTTTGGGTTTCCTTTGAGTTTTGAGTTAACAAACAAGTGAGAGAAATGTCTGGAAAATTCTTATTTTACATCCTCAACTTTTGGGTTTTCTCTTCTAGATCATAAAGACAAACAATAGTGAGTAACTTCTTACTGTTTTTTCCTTCTTATTACAAAAGAGATCCACATTCATCATAAAATATTTGCAAAAAGAGATAAGCAAAATTAAGGAAATAAATTCAGCCTATAATGTAATTACCCAGGGATAGTGATTATTAAAATTTAGGTATTCCCTTCTGCCATTTTCTTTCTTTTTTTTTTTTTTTGTATTTTTTTTTTAATTTTTTTTTTCAATGTTTTTTATTTATTTTTGGGACAGAGAGAGACAGAGCATGAACGGGGGAGGGGCAGAGAGAGAGGGAGACACAGAACCGGAAACAGGCTCCAGGCTCCGAGCCATCAGCCCAGAGCCTGACGCGGGGCTCGAACTCACGGACCGCGAGATCGTGACCTGGCTGAAGTCGGACGCTTAACCGACTGCGCCACCCAGGCGCCCCTGCCATTTTCTTTCTTAATGAAACTTTTTTTCCTATGAAATTTAATAGAATACAAAGTACCTCTCTTTTCCTTTATATTTAACATTTCTTATTTCTTACTTAGAAAACCTTTTCCTGCGTTATGAAAATTTCTCCTATATTTTCTTCTAAATGTTAATAATTTGTAGTTTTATACAGTTGTTGCCTTTCAGATAAAGTTAGCAATCTACCTAGAATTGACTTCTGTGGATGGCATAAGGTAGGGACACGTTCTATTTTTCGCCCCAAATGGATATCCAGGTATGTATCGAGACCATTCTTTCCCTACTACTCTGCAATTTCACTTTTTGCTGCAAAATCAATGGTCCACGCACGGTGGCTCTCTTTCTGGGCACTCTTGTGTTCCATCGGACTGTCCGTATGTTGGACAAGACAGGGTGGGCTATGCTTTGTTTTGGGTAACGAATAACCCCAACATGTCATGGATTAACATACTAAAGATATTGTTTTCTTTACTGGCAGGTCACTGGTGATACAGAATATGCATCAGGGCAACTGTCCTTCATGAATGAAGTCTCTGCGTCATTGGGAACACTCTCTATCCCAAGAAGAGAGACTGGAAAGTGCCCATGAGGTTTTCACAGGCTCACCAGGAAACGTCACTCATCATTCACTTCCTCTTACAACCCATTTGCCAGTGACTCTCTCTGTAAGAGTTAGACTCATGAGCAAAGGGCTGTGAAGTGCTGTCTGCCATATGCCTGGAAGGGGAGGCTACCCAGATATTGGAAAACACGAGTTATCCCTACCTTCATCTATATCATTGACTGAAAGCGCTGGTCTTAATCATTTTTATAGTAAGACTCCGTACCTAACAGAGGAAAGCCTCCGATGCTGTGTTTCGACTTCAAGAAGGCCTTGGCTAGTCTTAGACCTTGGCAATTCCATACAAATTGTAGAAAGTGTTTGTGAAGTTCTGAAAAAGATCCTGAATTCACAGCTTAATCAAGGGAGAATCGACACTGAAAATATCAAGTGTTCTAATTCAGTAACAGAATTTCTCTCCTTTAATCCAGGTCTTCTTTAGTTTCTTTCAATAATGTTTTATAATGCTTAAAAAAATTTTTTTAAACATTTATTCATTTTTGAGAGACAGAGACAGAGTGTGAGTGGGGGAGGGGCAGAGAGAGGGGGAGACACAGAATCCGAAGCAGGGTCCAGGCTCCGAGCCATCAGCACAGAGCCAGAGGCAGGGCTTGAAATCATGGACCACAGGATCATGACCTGAGCTGAAGTTGGACACTTAACGGACTGAGCCACCCTGGTGCCCCAATGTTTTAGAATGTTTTGCACAGAGGTCTTATACACCTTTTGTTAGATTTTCCCCTAAAATTTGGATATGTTTAAATCCTAGCGTAAATGTTATTTTCAAAGTTTTTTCCACTTTATAAAATCTGTGGTTGATAGGGGCACCTGGGTGGCTCATTTGGTTTTAACCATCCAACTTCGGCTCAGGCAATGATCTCGCAGTTCACTAGTTCGAGCCCCATGTCAGGCTCAGAGCCTGAAGCCTGTTTCAGATTCTGTGTCTGCCAATCTGCCTCTCCCCCACTCGCACCTATCTCTCTTTCTCTCTCTCTCTCAAAACTAAATAAAACACTAAAAACACAATTAAAAAAAGTTTAGAATTTGTGGTTGGTAGATAAAAATTTAATTCATATTTTGGTGTTGACCTTATATCTAGCAACCTTCTGAAACTTGCTTAAATTCTAAAAACTATCTGCAGATTCCCATGGATTTTCTGTGTAGTTAATAATGTAATCCACAGATAATGATAATTGCATTCCTTCCTTTTTGATCTTACGCGTTTTCTTTTATTTTCTTTCCTTGCCTGTAGGGGACCTCCAAAATACTGCAGAGTGGATGTTGTGAGAGTAACCATATTTGTACTCTCCACAATCTCAAAGGGAACATTTTCGAAGTTTTGATTTTAAATGTATTGGTTGTTATAGGTCTTTTGTAGCTATCCTTTACCAGATTGCTTCAGTGTTTGCTTTTTTCTAGTTTTTAAGATTTTGAATAACAAATGGATATTGAATTTTAGCAAATGCTTTTTTTCCTGTATGTATTGAGATGAATAGATGATTTTCTCCCCTTTGATCTTAACAGGTGGCAAATTACATTGATTTTCTCATGATAAAGCAACATTTACACCAGCATCCTGGAATAAGCCAAATTCGAACATGTTGTGTTTCCTTTTTATATATTGTTAGCTTTGACTCGTTAATATTCTGTTTAGGATTTTTCTACATGTTCGTGAGTAAAATTGGCCTGTAATTTTCTTTGCTATGCTGTTCTTGTTGGGTTTCAATATGAAGATGACTTTAGCCTCACACAATAAAATGGGGAGTGTTCTTACTTTTTCTATTTTCTGGAAGAGTTTGTATAAGATTAGCATTATATCTTTAAACATCTTTAAAATTTGCCTGAAGCCATCAAAGATATTTTATTTGTAAGAGGTTTATTTCTGTATGTTTTTAAATTTTTTAAATGTTTATTCATTTTTGAGAGAGAGAGAGAGAGAGAGACAGAGAGAGAGAGAGACAGAGCGTGAGGCGGGGAGGGGCAGAGAGAGAGGGAGACACAGAATCCAAAGGAGGCTCCAGGATCCAAGATGTCAGCACAGAGCCCAACGTGAGGCTCAAACTCGTCAACAGTGAGATCATGACCAGAGCCAAAGTCGGACGCCCAACCGCTGAGCCACCCAGGTGCCCGGATGAGTTTATTTTTAATTAAAAAGGTAATTATTTTAATAGCTATAGGATTATTCAGATTTTTTAATTTCTTTTTTGTTGGTTTCAGTAAGTAATGTTTTCCGAAGGATTGTCTATTTCATCTAAATTTTCAAACTTATCGGCAGAGTTGTTTACAATATTCCCTTATTATCTTGCTAATGTCTGCAACATCTGTAATGACTATTGTTTCAACACTGACATTAATTTTTTGCATCTTTCCCTTTTTTGTCTGGATCTGTCTCAACAGAGGTTTATCAATTTTATTGGTCATTTCCAAGATTCAAATTTTGCCCTTTTAATACTGTCTATTTTGTTTTTGTTTCATTAATTTTTGCCCTTATCTCTTTTATTTCCTTCCTTCCATGTATTTGGGAGATTATTTTGCTGTTCTTTTTCTAACTTCCCCTTCTAGTATCCCTGACAAAAATATGTTAAGTCTGCTCACTGTATTCTGCTCATCTTTGTATTTTCCATCATTTTGTCTCTCTCTGTTTTATTCTGGGTAATTTCTTCTGACCTGTCTATCGGTTCACTAATTCTCTTTCTTTCTGTGTTGAATCTGTTATTAAACCCATCTGTTGAAATTTTCACTTTGATTATTGGATTTTTTAAATGTTAGACTGTCTATTTGATTCTTGTATCAAATTTATAATTATTTAACTTCAGTTGATTGTTGAAATATTTTAAGTTCAATTTTTATCTCTTTGAGCATGGTAAGCACAGTTGTTTCAGAGTCCTTATGTAAATATGTGTCTTTTATTAATCTTTCCAAGTTTCTGGTAGTGGGAGTAGCTATGAGAGCCACATTTCATTTGTGACATCTATTATTTTCTTATCTAATTATTTATATATTTTTATCCTTACCAGACTGATGGTTCAAGGTTCATCAAAGAGAAATTCTCCTTCTGGTTTACCTTTGTATTTGTCACAGTATCTAGTGGAGTTCACTCAAGATACGAAGATATTGTGAACACATGAATGAATGTCATCGTATTTACTCGTCTACTTACCTATGTCTCCCTTACTTTTTCCTTTGACTCCTTCCCTAACCTCAACTACTACTAAGCCACAGCGGCCTCTGTGCTATTCTCTGAATGAAAAAACATGAGCCAGCCTCAGACCCCTTGCCCTTGATCTTCCTTCTGTCTGAAATGCTCTTGCCCCAGATATCCATCTGTTTTATTATTCCCTCACCTCATTCACACCTCTTATCCAAGGTCACTTCTGCAGAGAGATCTCCTCTGACCACCTTATCAGTAACAGCATTTGCTCTCCCCTCTGCCATTCTCTATCCCCTCACCCTGCTTTAGTTTGCTCCACGGCACTTTTTCCTGACAGCATGTTGTAAATGTATGTGTTTATCGTCTGTCTCTACCACTATCTTATAAACCTTATGGGAGAAGGGACTATGTTTTTTGTCCACTATAATTATCTCCGGGTCCTTAAATAGTATCTGGCACGCAGAGGGCCCTCAAGAAGCGTTTACTGAGCTAGGTGCTGTGATAACTGATTTATATAAAAATTTTTAAAACGTTCTTCTCTGGGGGCTCCTGGGTGGCTCAGCCAGTTAATCATCCAACTTCGGCTCAGATCATGATCTCGCGGTGAGTTCGAGCCCTATGTTGGGCTCTGTGCTGACAGCCAAGAGCCTGGAACCTGCTTTGGATTCTGTGTCTCCCTTTCTCCCTGCCCCTCCCCGTCTCTCTCTTTCAAAAATAAATAAACACTAAAAAACAATTTAAAAAAATGTTCTCCTCTAGCAGTTCTGAAAGTTTAACATGCTTTACTGCTTCTGTTTTGCTGATGAGTGGACTGAGGCTCAGAGAAGTTATTTAACATGTCTGAGGAGACACAGCTAGTGAGTGATTGACTTGGAATTTGAACCCAGGCCTTTGCTTTCTAAAGCTCGCGGGGGAAGCCTGACATATGTGATAAATGCCTACTGAGACATGCACGTGTAATTAAACGGCACAGGGTGGGATCCAACAGCTGTTGGGAAAAAGAAAAACACTGAGGATGTGAGGGAGCACTAGACATTTCCTTCTGTACACCCTTCAAATGATCACCTGGTAATCTCCCACCCCTGCCCCACCTCACTCAAGTGTCTGTCTGGCAGTTTCGTTAGCCTGGCTGATCCAAAGAGCAGTGTCAACAGAATGGTGACCAGACATGTAAAGCAATGTATCAGACAAAAGGAAAAGGCAGCTCAGATGATGCAAGACCGTCCAGATGTCAAGCAGCCCGTGCTTGCACACTTGCCCATTCATGTTATTAAGTTTTTAAACATTTGTGATAAGAACAACAGTTGGGCTGCTTCCCCGTAAGCCTCCCTGGATGGATGAATGCAGACATCTGCTGCTTCAGGTTTTCTGATTGGTTCCTACTGGTTTGGGGCAAAAGCAGAAACTTCTGAACCAAGTGGAGGGGAGGCCTTCCAAGAGCCCCTAGGAAAAATTGAGAAGGACAATGAAGAGACCACTGGGAGTCTCACCCGTCAGGATCCCTTCCTCTCACCGGGTGGGTTAGGAGGGGGATTGGATGCCATTCACTTGCCCCCCTTTGCAGCCATACTGGCACCTCATTCGCGAGCAAGCAGTAAGAAAACCCAGACCCTCCAGAGAACAGGGTTAGGGTGCACCCTGCCCCCCCCAGAACCAGAATAGCATATAATTGTCCCCGTGATCATTTGGAGACAAAGCGGGCTCCCTTCTGGGAAGGGTGACAGGGACAAACAAAAGCCCAACGGTGGAGTCATGCAGAACTTGATTGGAATTTGGAGGACAGCTGGATGAGCTGGTGGCAAGAATTCAATCTGAATCTTAGATTTCTTGTGTCTATAATGAGAATGATAATAGCTGCTTTTTATAGGGTTTCTTGTGAAGAGTAAATGGAAACATGTACATGCACCGTCTGAGAATAAGGCTGACACATAGTAGGGTGTCATCAGTGGTACATCTTATTGGGACAGAAGTCTTTATCCGGCGGGCCCCAAACCAGCCCTCTCATCTTCTTGCCAACCTCTCCTTCTCTGTGGTCGATGACAACTGTTTTCTATCTCATAGAACGGTGGCTCTCAAAATTTCTTTTTCATAAGAATCATCTGGAATGCTAGTTAGGACGACACTTTCCCAGTGCCATTCCTCAGATTTTGTTTCTTTTTTTTTTTTTTAACATTTATTTATTTTTGAGACAGAGACAGAGCATGAGCAGGGGAGGGTCAGAGAAAGAGGGAGACACAGAATCTGAAACAGGCTCCAGGCTCTGAGCTGTCAGCACAGAGCCTGACGCGGGGCTCGAACCCACGGACTGCGAGACCATGACCTGAGCCAAAGTCGGATGCTTAACCGACTGAGCCACCCAGGTGCCCCAAGATTTTCTGTTTCAATAGGTGGTGTGAGGCCCAGGAATCTGAGTTTTTACCAGACATTCCCCCCACTTCCTCCTCATGCAATTCTGACCTTGGAAAACACAGCTCTAGGATTTACAGAATGCTGACAAAGCCTGATTAGTTGACTTAAATGCAAAATATGTTTCTAAAGACCAACATAGAAACGCAGACTCCCTCAAACTCCTTTGGATGTGCAATTTGCATAGTTACAGCCCCTCTCCATCAGGTGCAAATGAGATCCAAATGAATCTGCATTTTGACCCTCGAAGAATGGGTTGGGGAGAGATACAAGAGGCTGAATGCCACAGGAAATTAACACCAGCCCACGAGACCCCTGGATCTTAGGTTTGCTCTGTAGTTCACTAGCTGTGCAACTTCGGCATATCACTTTAGCATCTCTAGATGTGTTCCCTCTTTTGTAAAATAAAAGTGGTGATCCCTGCCCTGTCTATGTCTCAGGGATGCTGTGGGCTTCGGTGAGATGAACAGGCTTTGAAAAGGACAAGCTCCTTGATGAGCATGGAAGCCAAAGAGTTATAATATTGACTGGGCCGAGAGAAGAGGCCCATTATCTCCTGTATCAGTTGGAGTCTAACCAGGAAAGCAGGAAGGAACTCCAGTGTTTTCAATAGAGGGAATTTAATGCAGGGAATGGGTCACACCAGTGTTGGAAGATCTGTGAAGCCAAACAGAGCATGGTGAAGTAACCCAAAGGTTAACGAGCTGAAAGTCACTAGTATACACAGGCTGAAGAGAGAAGGGGTGGGAGTTGTGTCACCAGGGTCCCTGATGGGCTTGTCTGGAGGGAGCTGGAGCCATGGAGGAAACGAAGTGGCTTTTGGAGGCATACCCAAGGCAGAGAGAGAGGGAAGAAATACCCTGGCTTCTCACTTCCTCCCTCCAGTCTCTCACTGGTGCCCTCATTTGGACGGAAGCTGGTTGATGTGGGAGCCTGAGAAACCCCTACACTCTCGAGCATCAGACCTGGAGGAAGAGAGCAGAAAGGCAGGAAGCCTCAATGGGGAAAAGGGTAGGGAATGGTTCTGAGGCACACAGGCCAGAACAAGCGTATCTTCCGATCTTTTGCCTGGACACAGGTCTACCCACAGATCTGTGTTAACGGAATTTATCTTGGAGCTAAGAAAGGTACCATACTACATCCTGTACCTCGGCGGCAATTAATGACTAAATTCAGAAGTTAAAAAAGTCTCAGAGGCAAAGATTCAAAGATTGCCTCCACAATGGCCAAGATTCATGAGAAAAAAGATGGCACGGAATCAAAGTTTTATTTGAACCTTCAGTCAATATTATTTTTCCTTGTCCACAGAGGCAGTAAGTATGCATAGGGAATTTTGCCAACATTTGCCTGAACCCTACCCAGTTCAAGAGCAGTCAAATAATTAATCAGATATTCTGGGTCTTCTAGTTTTGATCATCCACCATGCGTGTGTTGACTTTTTCAAGCCATTAGAATCTCATTATCCACATTCAGTTGGGGAATGGTCTCCAAACATGCTTAACACTTCCTTGGGGAAGATGCTCTGGGAGTGTGCACGGTCCACATAAGGATTTAAGGAGCCAGGATTCGTCATTCACAGAGAGTTCTGGTTACAGAGTGCTATTGAATAGAGAGGCTGCTGTATACAGAAGTAGGGCTGTGGGCTCCTTTGGAAAACCTTTCTGACTTATTAGGCAACATGCCCATCCAGGGAGAGAAGCACAGAAGGGACAAATAGAAGGACAAAAGGAGCGATCCTCTGGTTTGGCTTTCTTGTACATGAGATGACTGAGTTCTATGGAGGAGAAACGCCCCCAGCTCCCTCGTCCACCGATCCTGCCAATCCAGGCCATCCAGAACTCTTTGCCTAGTAAGTGATGAGTAACCAGGGACCACATGTGATCCACAGAGCTTTGTAATCCAGCTTGAAATCAAACCTCACGATAAGTGATCAGATACAATGTGACTCAAACGCTGCCTGCATTGGTATCACATGTTGTCCTCACAAGAAGTCCTCTCCTTCGACACCTTCCTGGACCTAAGACTCAGACTCTGAGTGTGGGGACAGAAATTCCGCCTTTTATCTCAGCAGGGGCACTTGTTGGGATGAGCACTGGGTGTTGTATGTAAACGATGAATCACGGGACTCTACTCTCGAAACCAAGAGCACACTGCATACGCTGTGTGTTAGCTAACTTGACAATAAATTATATTTTTAAAAATTCTGTTTTTTAAACAAGCTTCCCAGGTGATTCTTACAGATATTAATAAGAAAAGAAGATTTGTTGAATGAAAAAAAATGAATAAAAGAACAAATGTGGCTCACCTGGGGATTTATTTGTCAAGTATTTATCCGTTCTCCTACGGAAGTACATCTGGGTTTCCCAATTGTTCATTTTACTAACAGTGATGCAATGACTATCTCTGTACTGTCCCCTTGTGAGCAGGTGCTAAGGTTTCCCAGGGCTTGCATCTGGGATTTGCTAGGTCGTGGGCATGTATACCTTCCTCTTTACTAGAATTAACAAGCCACTTAGAATTCCTTCCTTGTTACCTTCTGGCCAACATGTTTTTTTAAATGTTTATTTATTTTTGAGACAGAGACAGAGCTTGAGCAGGGGAGGGGCAGAAAGAGAGGGAGACACAGATTCCGAAGCAGGCTCCAGGCTCTGAGCTATCAGCACAGAGCCTGACACGGGGTTCAAACCACAAACCGTGAGATCATGACCTGAGCCGAAGTTGGACGTTTATCCAACTGAGCCACCCAGGTGCCCCAAGTCAACATTTTTTTAAAAAGTTTATTTATTTATTTTTGAGAGAGAGAGAGAGAGAGAGAGAGAGAGAAATCATGCACCTGTGTGTGCCTGCATGCGTGGGGGAGGGGCAGAGAGAGAGAGGGAGAGAGAGAATCTCAAGCAGGCTCTGTGCTGACAGCACAGAGCCTGATGCAGGACTCCATCCCACAAACCATGGGATCATGACCTGAGCTGAAACCAAGAGTCAGATGCTTAACCGATTGAGCCACCCAGGAGCCCCTGGGCAACATTTATTATCATGTGAATTTTTAGTTCTGTCAATTTGAAAGATATGCGGTGGCTTCTAATATTAGTTTGTTCCTCTGATTATTGCTGAGGATAAGCACTTTTCACATGTTTAACGATGCTTGTTTTTAAATTGACTTTCTTCTACCTTTTTTTATAACAGTGAATTTAAGTTGTAAGAATATATATTTCTTACAACCTGGGACTCCTGTCAATAAAGTGATTTTTATTTGAACGAAAAAGACAATACGTTGTATAAACATTTGTATTTTCTTTCTGAATTTCATCTGTGCAAAAAACTGCCACTCACCCTGGAAGAGACAATGGCACTTTGCAAACTGAAGGTGCAAAGGAGGCAGTCCTTAGAAGGGTCCCGTTCTGCCCTGGAAGCGATGGGTCACATCTGGAAGTCAGGGCAATCTACTCAATCCGACTTTCTTCTACTATGATTTCTATGGATTTCTCTGCTGCTGCCATCTGGTTTTCTTCCTTGGGGACTTCCTGTTGTCTGAAAAGACGGACTTTGTGACCCAGAGTCTTTGCCTCACTTCCAATCTCGGGGTCCCCCAGGAGTTACTGGTAGTTGCTGCTAGAAGCCACTCTAACAGATGCGGGGAAGGCACAAGGAGGCTCAGAGCCTTCAGTTGATGGTGTCATCAAAAACGAAAGAACCAGAGCCACACTGCATAGCCCTCTTCTGATTGGCTTCACTAAGACATCAGTCACACTTCCGTTCCCATCCCTTTACCCTCCCCTTCTCTCCTTGCATTCCCAAGGCTAGTGCTCATGAGTTCATCTCTTCCTTCTCTTTTATAAGGAGACTTGTCCCCTTTCCCAAACCAGCCACCAAGGCAAGAGTCATCACTCTCACAGGAAATACCAGAGAGATGTGGTATCGCCTCCTTATCACACAGGGAGATCATCTGGAAGTCGTTTCTGATTGGGCCTCCTAGCTTGGTTTTACCTACTGCTGTCTTGGAGCAACCACAGGGGCAGTGCGGTTTCCAAACACAACCTCTCTATTGTCAGTTGTCCATTTTCACCAGCCCTCATTCAATTACTTGCTTTCCCCGAGACCAGGCAAGAGCCTAACATGGTGATCAGACAAGTAGAAGGGACAGGGGCTGTGGGATGAGAGGCGGGCAGCTCCACAGAAGGGGCACAACAAGGCAGGGAATTGTGGGAGCGAGCTGAGAACCCTCGGGTCTCTGTGGATTGGCCTTTGAGTGGGTTGTAGCATCGTCGAGAAGAATCTGTTGCTGGCCATCTTTCTTACGGAATTGCCCTCCACTGGCATCCTCTGTCCTGAGAAATGATTGTTAAGCTGAACTAAGGCTCTGCATGTCTGTCTGTCTCATTTAGTCACTTAGCACATGTTTATCGAGTTCCTACTATGTGCCATGTGTCTTGCTGGGTAGTATGGGTGGGGGTGGACGTAATACAGAGAAAACCCGTCTTCAGTTCTGTAGTCACTTTGCACTTTAAGGGAATAAGAGGGAACTTTTGCAGAGAGAAATATCTAAAAGAGAAAATGCTATGGGGAAGGGTCAGAGCTAAGGGCCTTAATGGCAGGAGAGGGGGCAGGATGGTCAACGGGCAACAGGCGCTCAGAGGAAGCCCAGCGTCTGGGGATGAAGGCTTCCTGACCACAGATTCTGCCTCTACTTGAAGTTTTGTCTAGAGCTGAAAAATCAGGTAGGTAAAGCACCAAACACAGTACATGGCACATAGTAGGTGCTAAATAAAATCTATCTCTTCTCCTTATTGTTTTTCTTTTCTTTTCTCCTTTTTTGTTTTTATTCATTTCCTTTCCTCCATCCTTTCTTGTATCTAATTGGATTCCACCTCTACCTCCCTTCTTAATATTAGTTAAAGTAGGGGTTGGCAAACTTTTTCTGTAAAGGCCCCGGGCAGTAAATATTTCAGGCTTTTCAGGCTAGCCAGTCTGTCACAATTCTCAGCTCTGCTGTTTCGGCCACAGATAATACATCAATGGGTGCGTGTGGCCGTGTTCCAATATAACTTCAGTTAATGGCACTGAAATGTGAATTTCATCTATTTTTCATGTGTTACTAAATATGATTCTTTTGATTTTTTTTCCCCAGTCATTTAAAAATGTGAAAAAACAACTTAGAGGCTGTCCCAAAACAGGCTGCAGATTTAGTTTGCCTCGAAGGCTGTAGTGCGCTGATCTCTGATTTAAAGCAATAATTGTTAACTGCGGGGGACTTACAACTAACTCCTTTGAGAACTCGAGGAGAGCTTCACATTCATTCATTCGTGCTGCAAATGTTTTGAACTCAACCAGCCACTGGAGTTACAGCAGTGAGCCCCACAAAGTCCTGTCCTCAGGGAGCTTATATTCTAAACACTAAATAAACAAAGCAAGACCTAATATGTGTTATGGAGACACAGCAGGGGGCTGGGGGCTGTGGGGGGCCTGGGGGCGTGGGTGGGGATGATGCAGGTTCAGTGAGGGCAGTCAGGGCAGGCCTCTCTGAAGGTGAGATGTGCAGCTGAACCTGAACTCTGAGCCCGGGCAGCCGCTGGAGGGAAGCTGGCCGCAGAGAGAGGGAACAGTAAGAGCAAAGGCCTGACACCTGGGCAAAGAGGTGGCTGGTGGGGCCTGAGCACATAATCCAGCATGGGCAGACAGGGCCACCTAGTCAGGGAAAGGGCTTGCCCCCACTTCCAATAAAAACAATGGAGAAAACCGGAAGTGAGTAAAGGGTTTTGGGGTGAGATGTGATAAGGTCTGATTCATACCACTTTGGCTGAGTGTCGGAGCCCTTTCCTAGAAAAATGTGCTTAAGTGTGTCCTCCCAATAATTTTGCTTGCTGTGTGTATTTGTAGGGCTTCGTAGATCTCCCTGAAAGTCCCCCTATGGAAGTACAAACCTCAAGTCAAAAAATCCTGGCCTTAGGGCGCCTGGGTGGCTCAGTGGGTTGAGCGTCCGATTTCAGCTCAGGTCATGATCTCAGGGTTTGTGAGTATGAGCCCTGCATCAGGCTCTGTGCTGATGGCTCAGAGCCTGGAGCCTGCTTTGGATTCTGTGTCTCCCCCTCTCTCTGCCCCTCCCCTGCTCACACTCTGTCTCTCTCTGTCCCTCCAAATTTAATAAACATTAAAAAAAAATTTAAAAACAAGTCCTGGCATTAAAGAAAGGAAAAGGGGGGGTGCCTGGGTGGCTCAGTCTGTTAAGTGTCTGACTCGGGCTCAGGTCATGATCTCACGGTTTGTGGGTTCAAGCCCCACGTCGGGCTCTGTGCTGACAGCTGGGAGCCTGGAGCCTGCTTCGGATTCTGTGTCTCCCTCTCCCTCTGCCTCTCCCCCACTTGTGCTCTGTCTCTCTGTCTCTCTCAAAAATAAATAAAATGTAAAAAAAAAAAAATGTTAAAAACGAAAGGAAAAGGTGGAGGAGAGACCCTCATCCTGGAAAGGAAATGGTCTTTGTGTCTTCTGCAAAGTTCTGGACAGTGCTCATCCAAGTCAGCCTGGTCTCTTTGGTGGCTCATCTGAGATAAGGCTTGCTAAAAAGGGTTGGGAGGGGGGTTGCTCCAAACTTTGGGGGCCGTCTGTAAAGGTAGTTCTTATCTGATAGAAGCCACTCAGTTAAGATTTGTACAGAAAGCTCCAGGGGGTGGGTAGAGGCAGGGGTGGTGAGAGAAAGTCAAGCCTCTCTCCCGGGTTCTGGTTGTCACCCCCCTTTCCCCCAAACACACACACGCACACACACACACACACACACACAACCAGAACTCACAGACACCAACCCCTGCCCCCCGGTGCCCTTCCCAGCAATCCCTGGCACTTAGTGCAACACCAACCCTCTTGGCTTTGCCCCAATAGGCTCATGACCCAGGGGCTGCACCTCTGGGTCCTCCCAGTCTTGCAGAGAGAACTGGGCCCTGAGTCAGGCTCTCCTGCTCCAACCCAGTGGCCACCTGTGCTCCCGGGGAGCTTCGGGGGCTGGGAAACCTTCAAAGAGTAGTTAATCACTAACTAGCTGGAGATAAGAGAGAGAATGAAACAATGGAGAAATGCCCAACCCAGAGTTTAGTGCTTCCCTGCTTGCACACGCCAAGACCTGGCCTCCCCGAGGAGCCGGGATCAGACTGAGGTGGTTCACTGGGGAGAGGTGACGTGCCAGTCTTGGGGTGCTGCAGCACCCAGGCCTGAGAGTCTGATAGTGGCCGCTGTCCCTCCTTCACTAGACCCTTTCCCTTTAGCCAAGCCTCAGCCCCAAGGACAAGTGTGGGCGGGTAGCCAGGGAGGGCTCTCTTTATCTCCAAGTTCAGGGTCTGGAATTCAGATCGGCCCATTTATTATGCCAGTACTGTTCAGGATGCAGAGATCCAAGATCAATCAGACAGGGTCCCTGCCCTCCATAAGCTCACAGTGAGCAACAGGGAAGAAAGAAACAGACACAAAGAGAATAACTTCCAGCCGCCTACCCGGGACAATGGCAGAGCGGGTGACAGGCTGGGATCTAGGAGGGCAGGGTCAGGCCTACTAGGGGAGGTCATTTTCACAGACATTAATGGAGGGTTTGCCAGTGTCTGGCATTATCCTGGGTACTTCCTGTACATTATCTCTAATCCCACAACCACCTCGAATGGGAGGTACTAACCTCACTTTACAGACGAGGAACTTGGTGACTTTCCCAAGGATACACAGTTGGTAAATGCTGGAGCTGGGATTCCAACTCAGGGCTTTCCGACCTTGAAACCACATCGCTTTCCTTCCACCTACCCCTGCCCCCTGGCTAATGTGGAAAATGTTCTCCGTGGAGTGTTTCTTCTTCAGTCAGAGACTTGGATTCTGGGGAAAACGAAAGCCCAGACTTCCATGCAAGGTTCTGGCCGTCATTCGTGCCTCAGTATGAATGATGTGGATGGGAGGCGTGTTGCTGGTGGACAGGAGAGTTGGGGAGGGGGGTGCGTCAAGAGTAGAGATAAAGGATCCCCCAGCCAGAGAACGAGGAGCCAAGCTTTGGATACCTGGTTCCCAGTTTTTCCCAAGCCCTTGCTGACCTGATAACCCCAAGGGCTTTTAATTTATGCCTTCTGAGAACTCTGCTGATAAGCATGCCTGCTTTCTTAGTGATGATATCAGCAGGATTCGGTCTTTATTACCTTCTGGCTCTTCAGGATCTTGGAGATAAAAATGCTCTGCCTCCTGAAAGCTCTGAGAGGCTTTTAAAGAAAACAAATCCGAGCTACTTCCAGCTGGAACCTCAGAGCTGCAAGGGTGGGGGGTGGGGGCTCTGCTGTATCTGCCTGCTGGCTCATTTTCCACTGTCCCGCTCACACAGGCGGGGTGGGGGGATGGCCTGGGCTGTTCTGACCATCACCTGGGTTCTGTAGTCTCATCCTTTCTGGCCTCAGGCCTGTTCAAGGGTGATTTGGAATATGGCTAGCTGGATGTCGGAGAAAAATGTTTTGACTCTTCTGGGGGTGGCTATCCGGGACAGGGAGCCGGAAGACCACCTTATTAGGAGAAAGGTTCTCCTCTACCTTCTGAGAACAGTCAATGGTTTCTGAGTGCTAACACGTGCCAGAGACGGAGCAAAGTGCTCAATACACCTTAACTCATCAAATCTCCCAATGATCCTGCAAAGCAGGTAGTAGTATTACATCTCGCCACTTTACGGGCAAGAAAACCAAGGCACAGGGAGTGGCCCAAGGCTACACGGCTGGTGAGTAGCAGAGTTGGGCTTTGAGTCCAGGCAATCCGGCTCCAGAGTATGATGCTCTATGATGTCCGGGTTAGGGGCTGGGGCTCCCCAGGCCAGCATCACCCGAGAGGGAGCCTGCCAGGATTGTAGAACACCAGCCCCCCCAAGCTCCCTGAGTCCACATCTGCATTGTCACTCGGTCCCCAAGGGAGGCCTGTTCACACTGCAGCCTGAGAAGCGTTGTGCCCGCCACATCACACACTCTTCTCCCTGTAGTAGATTTGGTTCCCAAACCATTCATTCATTCAGTCGCTCAACCGGCCGAGAGTTCCCGGGCTGTGGATGTTGTGCCAGGCAGTTGATGGAGTCCAAGAGACAAACGTCCTCATGGAGCTGATGGTTGTGTCTCACATGGGCACAGTGGGGGCCGTGGGGCGGGGGCCGTGCGAGGGGACTTGGATCCACATCCTGGCACCACTATGTGCTGGCCGGTGGTGAGAGCAAGGCAGAGTCATTTCAACCTTCGGGGTCCCAGGTTGCTCCTCTGGGTCCCGGGTCGTACAAAACAAGGCAGGTGAACCGGAAGATGCCTGGCCCTGTGCTGAATTCTAGATGCAGGGTAGCCAGTGGGTCATCTGCTGCAGGAGGCAGGGAATGAGTAAGTGAATGTGCCGATCACCAGCATGGTGATGGGTTTTCTGTTGGTCTCCCACCCCCCAAGTGAAGAAAAAAGTACTTCAGTGTAAGAGACACAGGAGTGCTTCCTCTGTCAGCGAAAAGGCGGGGCTGTCCCAAACCCCTCATCCAAGACATGGGGTCCTAGATTGCCCCCTCAATGCTCCTCGACCCCTCAGTGTATTTCTCTTGGTGACATTCTGCCTCATATCAGTGGGTCACTGGGTAACGTTGGCCACACATCCACCGTGAGCAGAGATCAGGAAGTGAGGAATGACGGAGAACGCCCACCTCCAGTTTTAGGGACCTCACAGGTGGAAGGGAAGGAGTAAAGGACGTCTGGACAGCACAGATGGTTTGGGGTTTCCCTTTACCCCCTTCCCGCTCTTCTTCCTCTTCCCCCTCTTGTCCTCTCTGCAGACTGCTGCGACTCCCCTTTGGTTACCAAGATAAAAAACCAATCCTGTGTTAATACTGGCCAGCATTTGGTTAGCTCCTAATGCCGAGCCACTCACCCAACAATACGCTTTACACACGTAACGTCATGGCGTCCTTCAAACAATCTGAGGCTGCGCAGGAGCCATTGCTATCTCCCTTCGTAGCCCAGACGGTGAGGGCTCAGAGTGGTTGAGCTGCTTGCCTGAGGACATTCAGCCACTTCCTTGTGCTGAGTGCAGGATTTGAATCTAGGTTTGCTCAAGTCCAAAGCCCACATACTAAATCTCTCCATTTGCTGCCTTGATAACTGTGGGTTGTTCCTCAGCCACACAGAAAGGAGCAGATGTTTCCAACCAAGAACATGGGCTTCCAGACCCAGCTTAACATCTGACTCAGAAGAGCACAAAATGCCACCTTGCAGGCCCTACCCTTTGGTGACTGGCTCCACGGGTCTGTGTGGGGTCCAGGTGCCTTAATCTTGTGGTCGGGCTCCTTAGGTGTTTCTGATACTGAGCCTGTGGGGGACCCATCCACCTGGGGAGAAGCTGGCTTCACTGGGACGTAGGTTTTTTTTTTTTTTTTTTTGGACATAGTTCTTCTGCAAGCAGCGTAGGAGAAGCCTGTTGACTTCTGAGAATGAAGGCTGATTAATTTCCAGGGAGCTTCCTATGAGTGACCTTTGCCCTCAGTGAAAGTGTGGAGATTGAGATAAGGGAGATAAATCACCGGCGTGGGCGTGGGTGACAGGAAGGGCAGGGTGTTTGCTGTAGGGCTCCAGGCTAGGCTCCCTTGGCCTCTCTCCTGGAGACCATGTGGAGTGAGGCCAGAGGTGGGTGGTGGCAGGGTGGGGGGGGGACCGAGACGACAGGTGAGGGATTCATTAGAGCATGAAGCAGTGAACCTGTGAGCTACCCGGCGTCTGGATCCTACAAGCCGGAGAACATGGGGCCAGGAGCATGTGTGGGTCTTGAGATGCAGCGGGGCTCCTGGCCACGTGTTTGCACTGCCTGCTTCGAGCCTCCCAGACCCCCAGCACTTCATCTCGTGCATTGACCACCGGCCCCCTCTTAGGTCTGTCTTTAAAAGGACTCACTGGGGGCGCCTGGGTGGCGCAGTCGGTTAAGCCTCCGACTTCAGCCAGGTCACGATCTCGCGGTCCGTGAGTTCGAGCCCCGTGTCAGGCTCTGGGCTGATGGCTCGGAGCCTGGAACCTGTTTCCGATTCTGTGTCTCCCTCTCTCTCTGACCCTCCCCCGTTCATGCTCTGTCTCTCTCTGTCCCAAAAATAAAATTAAAAAAAAAAAAAAAAAAAAAAAAAAAAAAAAAGACTCACTGGTCAAAGAATTTACCTTTATTTAAAAAGTCACTGTATCACTACCTTTCATGGAAAACCAGCATCACCTGCCACGCGCAGATGTTAACCATAAACCCCGCAATGGAATGAACTTCTCACTGGTTCCTGCAGCCACGCCCTTATTTTTGAAAGGGGTATCAGCAGACTGAGGCCTCCTTCAAAGTCTGGGAAGGACTGAAAGACAGTTGGAAAGGGCACACATTTCTTGCTACGTAATTCAATAATGTTGAATTCCACGCCTGTGTATCATCTAAAATCCCATCATTTATAGCCACTTGTACAAACTGCAGTACCAGAATCTAAGCTCCAGGAGGGCTGGGTTTCTCTTTCTTCTTTTTTTAAAAAATCTGTTGTAGTCACTGCCCTAGTTTCAGAGCTGGGAACACTGCCCGGAGCATAGTAAATGCTCATGTATTTACTGAAAACACGCACCGTGCGGGCATGTGGGCTGGGTGGTTCCACCCGCTCTTCCTTCTGGATGGAGAAGCAGAATATCAAGATGTGGAGGGTGTCAGACTGTAGTCAGTTGTCCTGGTTCTTTGATCCTAGCTTAGCCACTCGCTCAGGATGGGGAACTGCAGGAAACTGACCTAAAGCCTGGCCCAGCCTCAGCTATTTCCTAGTCTGAGGCTACATGTGCCATCCTGGTGTTTTGAGGACCCAATGAGATCACAGGTGGCCAAGGACCTTGGGTACCCTACAGCCCTGAGCACAGGACGAGGGCTGAGTTGATTATAAATGGCAGAGGGGATGCCTGACTCCGAGGACTCTAAAGCCTGACTCTAGAACACTTTCTTTGCTCTCTTCTCAGGGAGAACCCTCTTGCTTCCCTTCTCCTGGCATTGGGCAATCACGCTAACATCAGGGACACTGTCAGACCTCACGCTGTTGAGACCCAATTCCATGTTCTACTGACTACTGAGAGATTGTGACACCATCTTCCCTGTGAGTGCTTATTTTTAGAGGAACTATAATAATAATAATAAGCATACTCCTGTTAATAATATAAGGAGATACCCATTTGTCTGTGATTGAACCAGTCCAGGCGGGGAATGGACTCTTGACCTCCTGAGCCTGGTTGCAGCCCTCTGGCTCCATTACCACCTTGTAAACCTGAGAGTGTTCCATTTTTCCCCCTAAGGGCTTGTGGTTAGAACTTGCTGGCAATTTCTCACAACACACCTCCCCACATCCACTACCCATCATAACATACATTGTCATTCAAGGCTTAAGATTTCCCAGACAATGGCAAAGAGGAACTGGCCATATGGATCAAGGCAGCAGGATTTAGGTGACACCTGCCAGGGCTGTGAGACGAAGTTCCATCGCTGAAGTCTGATACCTGTCATTTACCATGGGGTGACAGCCATATCCTGTCATTCTTCATTCATTAATTGTGTATTTAGAGATCCCTTATAATGCATCAGCCAAACTGTGCTAGTCCAGCCAGGGAGAGAGACAAGCAAACAAGCCATTACAATGCAGTATGGCAAGTACTTGAGAGACGAAGGCTCAGGAGGAATGGGGGCGACAACTCAGTGGTGGGGGGACGGTGGCAGGGGGAGCCTATCTGGAACGCTCGCCAGAGGAAGCTATGTTTGGGCTGAAGTCCGAAGCTCGTGGAGAAGTTAGCCAGTGGGATGGGCCGTAAATATATGCTCTGGGCAGATGGTATGGCGTACGGAATAGATTGGGGGTGGGGGGAGGGAAGCAGATGGGGGGGGGACGGCCTGCCTGTTAAGGGTACTGAATGGAGTCAACGTGCAGAATGCCAGGTGAGAATACGTGGAGATGTGGCTGATAACACAAGTAGATAGATGCCAGATCACAAGAAGCCTTGTGAATTATGTTAGGGAGGCTGGACTTCATTCCAAAGGGCATGGGAGCCACTGAAGCATGTTGAACAAGCAGGTGCACATTATAGAAAGGCCTCTGAGATCTCTTCTCCTACTTGTGCCTCTGAGGACAGATCCCTAAGGGCCTCTTGAGCAGAAGTTCACGTGCCATACCTAGGAGGGGAGTGTCCCACTGCCACACTGGGGCTTAGGCTTGCCTCACATCCAGCAAAGAGCAAGATGGGGACAGATGACTCATCCCCAAACAACAGAGCAGTCCTGGGAACAAGGTACCTGTTAGGGTCTCGCTTACCTGGTTTGCTGATGGACTACTCATTATTAAACAGGATGCCAAGCCTCCTGTCCTTCTCAAACCTTCTTAGTCTCTTGTCTCTATCATACTCTTCCCCTCCCCCGCCCTCTCTGCTCTTCCCTGGTCCCCCCTCAGCTTTGTTAGCAATGACAGGGTATTCTGGTGTTTTACCTCGTGCCAGAGAAGGTCTGAGGCCAGCATCATCTGATTTGGGCCATGGAAGGAACATTGTAGGTATCAGCTGGGAAGGTGCCTGGGAGGTGGACAACTTGGGCTTCTCGTTCTGGCTCTCCCAACCACCACCAGCCATTTGCCACTGGGCAGAACTACTTCTCCTCTAAAAGCCTATTTCCTTGTCTATAAGATGGGGATAGTCTCCTGGGGGTGGTGTGAGATTCAAGTGAGGTTTTATTCGTGAAAGTGCTTGGTGAACTGCAAAGCCCTGTGTAAGTGTTTATTCTGGATGATCATGCATTGCTTTGGTAGAAGATTCTACCTGAGGGACAGCAGGGGAAAAAATTGAGATCCATTATGTTGGGATATTTGTGTCATACAGATACAAATACAGCTAAATATACACCTGTCACAAAATTGATATGTTTCAGTGAAAATTGAAACAAAGAAGAATGTGAATTTCTCCACCGTCTTACCTCCTTCCCTTCCAGCAGCAACTATTACTGTGTTTGTTACATATTCTCCCACACATCAAATGCATGTGCTTAAATAAAAAGAATGCAGTCATATTATAAGCCTTATTCTTAAGTTTGTTTTTCACTGCATATAGCTCTGTCTTCCTAATATTACTTCCTGGTGTAAATGGACCAGATTATTTAAATATCCTCCTACTGCTGAATCCTATATTTCTGTGGTCTTTTGTACGTATCTCTATGGGAGAAATTCTGAATACTGGGGTTGCTGAGTCAAAGGATATAAGCATTAAAATTTTGATAGATACCCCCAAATTTTCCCTAAAGATTGCACAAAAATACCCTCCCACAAACAGTGTTCCTGCTCCCCATGCCCGAATCAAAGACAGGGGGGTTACCAGTTGTGTTGGGGCTTTTAAAGCTATGAAACCCTCCTCCTCATTACACTGTCCCATGGGGGCCACTGGCCGGCTGTATTCCACTGCTCGTCTGACAAGCAGAGTGCTCTATGACAGCTGTGGGAAGGAGCCATCTGAGACATGGTTACCCAAAAAAATGGTAGGAACCAGGCCTGAGGATACCTGGAAAGCTGGCTCTTCCGGTTAAATGGAGTATCTACATTTTCAAACGTAAAGTCTAAAAGCAATAGAGGGGCGCCTGGGTGGCTCAGTCGGTTGAGCATCCGACTTGGGCTCAGGTCATGATCTCACGGTTCGTGAGTTCGAGCCCCGCGTCGGGCTGTGATGACAGCTCGGAGCCTGCAGCCTGCTTCGGATTCCATGTCTCCTTGTCTCTCTGCCCCTCCCCCACTTGTGCTCTGACTCTCTCTGCCTCTCAAAAATAAAATAAATGTAAAAAAAATTTTTTTTTTTAAGCAATAGAGTAATCTACTTTAAACACATAGTAGTAATATATTACTATGGTTATGGGTTTTGTTACTACAGAGAGTTCTGGCTCACAGATCTTAGTTGTGCTTGAAGGGAGAGTAGTTAGAAGAGGAAGATGCGAAGAGATTGAGGTGTTAATTTTGAAAAGTGTGACTCTGTCAAGCTGTGCTGGTCACGTGTCCTGGTCCCATCCAGGCCTTGGGTGTCACGAAATGCAAAACAGCAGGTAACCAAATAGCATTTCCATGGAAAGAGCCTTTGACCTCAGGTGCTGTGTGCAGGTGAGAGACTGAGCACTCACAGAAAGAGAAGGAGGGTGAGAGTGGGGAGGGAGGAGGGCATCTTTAGCCTGTGATACCTAAAACAATGGGCCACTGGAAATTTCCAGGACTGGATTACTGACAATCCCCACTGCTGGCATGTCTCAGGAACCCGAGACCGGGTTGATCCCCAATTCAACTGGTTCTGTTTTAAAATTCCCATAAGCATTTTTGGGGGGAGTCAAGCCCAATGGAATAGGGAGATGGTGATCAGTGGAAGTCGTGAAAAACAGGTGGCTAAGTCCTGGGGAACAAGGAGGCAGAATTCAGCATTGTAGGAATCATGCATAAAATGACTGGCAAAAGTAGCCCTTTACATGTGTTATCTAACATAATCCCCTTCATTACCCATCACAGTTAGTACTGTTCTAGTCCGCATTTAACAAATGAGGAAGTGAAAGCTCGGAGAGGTCAAGTCACTCGGCCAAAGTCACGCAACTGCAAGTGACATATGGAACGAAAACTGACGTCTCGCTGACTTACGACCAAAATGCTGAGTAGAACCTGCTTCGGCAGGGCCGGGCTCACCTTGGGGGTGGAGGATGCTGTCATGGATTGCTGGATATGATAGAGGTCGGTTTTCATTTTCTGTCTTGAAAAAGGATCTATTTCTGTCCCCTTGTAGGGCAACACGAAGACCCACAAGTTCCGTTTTTCAACCACATGGCTGATTTTTGTATATTTGACTTTCTATTACGCTCCCAACAGTGTGATCAGAGCCCTCCTCCCACCTTTTTTGAGAATATTGGGTTAATGGTGGGGAATAGCATTGGGGTCTTTGGCATGGACTTCGGAGGGAAGAGAGGTAAGAAGGTTGTGTGCTGTGCTGGTCGGGATGGGGGAGGTTTTTACTTTTAAAATTCTAATTGGGTCCCCGGTGGCCTGGTGGAGCCTCTAGATCTCCAAGTCTTTTTTTTTTTGTTTATTTATTTATTTTGAGAGGGAGAGAGCATGCGCACATGCACATACAAGCAGGGGAGGGGCAGAGAGAGAGGAGGAGACAGAGAATCCCAAGCAGGCTCTGCACTGTCAGCACGGAGCCCGGCTGGGGGCTCGATCTCACCAACTGTGAGCCGAAATCAAGAGTTGGCGCTTAACCGACTGAGCCACCCAGGCGCCCAGGCCTCCAAGTCTTTGAGGTTATGACCCACTGCTCTATAAACTAGTCAGCCCTTGGCCTTCATGTTGCCTCTCCAGGCTGTAATTATCTCTGCCACAGGTTGCTGTTCAGCAGGGAGATGCTCTTTCCTTAGTCCCTGGGGATCCCTGTCACTCTCGGGCTCACGTGTGCTTATCAGGAGTGGGGAACCCCTCGCTATCATCTGGGAGGACAATGCAGTTAGGAGAGGAGGAAGTGCTCCCACGGGAACGTGCTCCCACCGCGAGGGCCCTCCCACGTGAGGGGATGGCCCCTCTTTCCAGGCACATTTCAGGAACGGTGGGGCTGAGAACGGTGGGAGGGAGGACGCGACCACAGGGAGGCTGTGAGTTGGGCACGTTCACGTGTGTCATCCCATGGAAAGCTGTGCAGTACGTGCTGCAGGAGACAGCGGACAGGGGTGAGGAGGGAGAGAGAGGGGGAGGGCAAGGTTCCTGGACAGCCTGGGTTCAGACCCAGGCTCTGTCACTTGCTAGCTGTGTGACTTCAGCCCAATTTCCTAAGTTCTCCAAGCCTCTATCTCCTCAACCGTAAAACAGATTAAAATAGTGACCTCATCGGTGGTCTGGGTGGCTCAGTCGGTTGAGTGTCCGATTCCTGATTTTGGCACAGATCATGATCCCAGGGGCATGGAATTGAGCCCCGAGTTGGCCTCCAAGCTGGGAGTGGAAACTGCTTAAGGTTCTCTCTCTCTCCCTCAGTCCCTCTCCCCTGCTCGCAGGCTCTCTCTCTCTCTCTCAAAAAAGACAAATAGGGACTTCACCGAAGAGTTTTTGGGAAAAGTTGTTACAAAGATGTAAGTATCATGCTTAGCTTAGTATGGGTATTCTGTGAGGGGTGATGCATCGGCTGATGATGCTGGGACGAAATTCACACCCATTTTACAGATGGGAGAACTGAGCCTCAGGTTGTCCCAAGTGGCATAGCTAGTAAGTGGTAGAGTTGGGATGAAAATTGTCTAAGTCAGGAACCCTTGCCTCTGTGATGGACAGCCTGCAGGAAGGGGTCTGTGTATTGAGGACTGAAAAACAATCTGTCAGAACTACAGTGGTTCATTGGCGTGGGTTGGTTCTATGTCCTCTCCTCGGTCTGAAGCTGGGAGAATGTAATGAGATTATGTAAATATCTATTCGGGGTTTGGGGAAACCCAACAGGGTTCAGGGTAAGCCATCCCCCAGCAAGCAAGGGCTCACATGCCAATTCTCTTTCTCTCCAAGGCTGATCAGATTGCTCTGTGCCCAGTCAAATGCCAGTTTCCTTCTATGTGTGGTGGGGAGAACAGCAGTCAGCTCCTGCCGAGGCATGGGGAGAGGATGCTTCCTACATAGGGGTAGGTGGTGGTTAGGAATCTAGGTTCTGAGGTCAGGCAGCCTTGGTTTTTGTCTGTCCTTTCCAGAAGTGTGACCTTGGGCCCGTTACTAACCCTCTCTCAGCTCGTTTCTTCGTCCTTAAAATAAGGGATTACAATGAGGGGCTGTGTGAGGCTTAAGTGAGAAATTGCTGGTAAATAAAGTGCTTAGTATCGGGCACTTAGTAAGTGCTTAATAAAAAGAACAAGGCAGAGCTGAGTAGATGCCAGGTTTTTTACAGTGCTTTGCTAGCAAGTGTCTTGTTTCCTGCCCATTCAGAGACCCTGGTGAGACTGTCTGTTTTGGCCACAAGAGCCTTGGCACATCGGTCTCCAAAAGAGATCCGCTCAGTGGGCATCAACCAGCTCACAGGTCCTTTGGCCTCCCCTGCAGCAACCCCTTTTTACTCTGCCATCTCCAAAGTTACTAACGGCAACCATTTATGGTGCACTGGTGGCCCCCTAGACCTCCTACATTACTTCTCCAATCCCCGCCTCAGCCCTGGGGCGTAACATCATCTCCATTTGCAGATGAGAAAATAGGGACTCAGAGATGGTGGTAACTGCCCAAGGACACAGCTGTTAGAGAAGAGCAGATTGGAGCACAATCTTTGTCACCTTCAGGTAGATTGACCAACCTTCGTGGGTTGTTTGGATCACGGGGTTTCAGTGCTAACCCTGAGGAAGTCTGGGAAGTCTGGGAAGTCTGGGATGGGTTGGTTAGCTTAGCCACAGCCTCCCTGTCAAGGCTTGGCAGTGGTTCTGGAAAAGAGGTGGGCGTGAGAGAGAGGAGAAGAGAGAGATGCAGGGAGAGAAAGGCAGCAGGAACTCTGCACTGTTTCTGGAAAGATGTCCAGGGCTTTTCCTGCTCCTGACAGTGTTCTCTGGGGTCCTCCTTCCCCGCAGTTGCTACTGAACTTTGCACAGAGGGACTCAATAGCTTCTGGGGATTTGATTTCCAGTGGGGATTAGAGTGGCCTGTGTCCAGAGGTGTCCCTCTCTGAGGCTTGAGGAGAGCAGTTGCGATGGCAGGAGGAGCCCCCCGGGACCCGTGTACCTGACCTCAGGCCCCTGCCTGCCATGCACTGAATGACTTCTGGAGAGATGCTGAGCCTGATGGGGTCATCAATTCGACTATTTTGTGTGCATCACATGTGATGCTGGGAGGATCTTAGGAGATACACGGAGGTACGAGTTTCTAAACCACCAGATACACAGGGTGTGTGGGTTAGGCCACTGCTTCTAGACACGTGAGACTCAGCTCTGGGGTTTCAACCTCTGGGAACGGCCAATTCAACGTCCTGCTCCTTGAGAGGGAGTCATGTCAGGCCTTTCTGGGAATAGGTCAATGAAGACACTGTCTGCCTGGGTTCCCCAGACTGGCTGGAGAAGGGGAAAGGCAGTACCCCAAAGTGGCCCCACATGGCAGAATAGGAAACATGCTGCCATCTTGCTTCATTAGAATGTCCATTCTGTGATGGCGGGAATGTTGCCTTTTCCTCCTCTTATGGCTGAATCCCCATTGCCTAGCACAGAGCCTGGGACATGGGAGAAGCTCAGTGTCAACTATCAAATGGTTCCAAGTACAGCTCTTCTTCAGCGTACTGTGGGGGTTACATCCGGGTAAACCTATTGTCAATTGAAAATATTAAGTCAATAACGCACTGTTTTGGCAGCCTGACCTGCCAAACATCCTAGCTTAGCCTAGCCCACCTTAAATGTGCTCAGGACACTTATATTAGCCCACAGTTGGACACAATCATCTAACACAAGTCTAGTTTTATAACAGAGTATGGGATATTTCATGTAATTCATTGATTACTGTACTGAAAGTGACAAGCGGGGATGGCTGTGTGGGTGCAGAAGGGTTGTGAGTGTATGGGTTGTTGACCCTCGTGATCGCGTGGCTGATGGGGAGCTGCGGCTGCCCAGCCTCACGAGAGGATGGCACCCCGTGTCACTAGCCCCGGAGGAGACCTGAATTCAGAATTCAAAGTATGTATGGTTTCTACTGAACGTGTACCACTTTTGCACCATCATGAAGTTAGGTCGAATAGCTAGGTCGAACCACGGTAACTTGGGGACCATCCGTACAAACTGTTCTGGGAGATTTCAATTCTGATGAAGCAGCTGTGGAAAGCGGAATGGGGAAAACGAGTTGCGTTTCACCGGGCAAAGACGGGGAAGGGTGGTCCGAGTGGCGGGGCAAGCGGGAAGCTGGAAAGCATGTGACACACGTATGTGGACGTGAGGTGGGTCCACCGTGTCTGGGATGCACCCCGTGAAGTATGGTCAGGGACCAGGGGACTTAAGGCATGGGTGGAGACCATGGAGGGCCGGTAAGCGGCCTGCCTTCAGGGAGTTAGGACTACCCGTCTTTAAGCCATCGTTTC
The DNA here is from genome assembly GCF_018350215.1 of Panthera leo. Taxonomy (NCBI): domain Eukaryota; kingdom Metazoa; phylum Chordata; class Mammalia; order Carnivora; family Felidae; genus Panthera; species Panthera leo. The sequence goes on from NC_056688.1 coordinate 88,440,765, forward strand.
TCAAATTTCAGTCACCTACATGTCCTGAACACTATTTTCGCCATGTCTGTGTACCCGCCTATTTGTCGTCTTGCTTCCTACCCTCTGTAGGTGCACTGCCCTCCGAGGAGCACCTCTAGGGACTGCAGAACTGGCAAAGATTTTTGAATATGGCAACGATCTAGTGGCTTTCTGAGAAGGCTGCAAACATAAAGAATGGGAGTGTGTGTATAAAATTCTGGTACGGTTGTGACTGAAACGGTAAAAAGTAGTACCAAGGTGAGTTTCTGGGGAATTTCACAGCTCTGTATGGGCACTAGGATAAAACACGCAGGACCTGCTCTCTGCCTCTTTCTTTCTCGTGTCACCCTTTTTCCTAGCAACTCAGCCCTCCTGCCTAATGCTCGCTGCTAACAGCTCTGGGGGCTGGAGAAGGAGCACAGTTGGAGGAGCGGATGGTCCACTCCGAGGGGGGCTGTGGGCCGTGCCATGACCCGTGGGGGGGTCCGGATACCTCTTGATTGTATCCACAGTGTTGTGGCTTCCTAGCCTTGTCTTACCTGGCTGTTCAAAGAATGTTTTCCCCAGCCAGGGCTCAAGTTCACAGAGCATTGATCCATCCCCTAACAGGCTTATTTTCCCTAGCTGTGCATTTAGCTTCCAAGTTAAGGTGACCTGCCAAGCTGGAAAGAAAACGGATCAGCAAAAATTAGACATTTGCCAAGGCTACCCCTCCTCCACCACAACCACACACAATTGTGAGACCTAGGGTTGGCCTCCCTGAGTCTTTCTGCTCTGGTGGCTTTGGCAACTCGGAGAAGCACAGACTGGTGAGTTAGAGGACTATGAACCTTGCGGAGACTTTGAAGTCTTCTGGAAGAAGTCCATCAACACCAATCTTTGCTATTGACGGAGAACGTCGCCAGCAAGATGACCGTGACTTTCTCACACAGTTGTCTTGTCAGGAGTGGTTCCTGTCCCTGGGCCTCCGTATCCCATTCTTTCTAGCATAACAGAACTCCGTGGCCTCCACGTTTTCCACTGTAAGGAAGTGGGTAGACTGTGGCTGGTCCCTTTCACAGCAGGGCTGTCCTCCCTGACAGAGAAGTTTTCAGATGAACCGACAGTGCAGATTTTTGGTTCAGTTTGCAAAGAAGGAGTTCCTTATTTCAGTTTTACTGTGCACCCACCTACATAATATTTTTTGGTTCTCAGAATTTCAGAGCCATTAACCTCCAACCTTAAATCAGGATTCTCATAAAACTTTCCTGGGGCACCGTCATAAAAGAAACTAGGTCTCAAAATATGACTGTTTGGTATGCTGTCCTTGTCCAGGAAGACAGATTGACTAATTTCAAACCCTGAACTCACATGTAGTTGCTAAGAATGGGGGTGGGGGAGAAATAGGGGAGAAAAATCACAGATATGCCATGATACATGAGGGAAAATTTCATCTGGATTTCCCCCAAATATGGAATTATTCAGAAATAATTCCAAGGGCTTCTCTCTTGACATTCCACCAATGTGTGGATGCACATGTTTTGAGTGGACCGAATGGATTATTTCTTTATGCAAATATGTCTTTTGCACAGTTCCAACGGATGCGCATGTCATCTGTCAGATATTGTTTCCAGGGGGTGTCTTGATATGCTCTTTCCAGAGGCGTGACCAGATCCAGAATCCTTACTTTCTATCTGAAATACATTTAGGGGCAGAATCTGGTGGATTAGCATTTCGTGTAACCTTGAGACGCTCTCAATTGCTTATGAAGAACGGGGATGGAAGAAACTAGAAATTGATGGCAATTTGTACCCTCAACTAGATTCCACTCAATCTTCACATTTGATGCCTTTATCATCACACTGACTCTTTGATCTATCCCTCTATCATTGCTGGACCCAGATGCCTACGATCCTCTCGCTGTGGTATGCAGCCTGCCCAGGGCTATTAAGCCTGGTGGGTGGAAGAGTGACCTTTCTATCAAAAGAATCTCATGATTTCCCAGGCAAGACCAACTCACAACCTTTCCAGTGGGTTTCCCCTCAACTCTTATTCTGAGCATTTAGCTCTTTAAGTATTTGACATTGAAGGGCAGGGGCAGAAGATTGTCATATTAAGATCCAGACCTGTCTGCCTATTTTATAGTTCTTTCACTTCAACTTTACCATCTCAATCTTCCAAGAAACAGTCACATTTCCAACAACCTTCCAGAAAGGAGCTCAGTTTTCCATGCCTAAGTAAGGTGTTATAGTCCAAATTTCAACAAGCGGTTAAGCTTCTCTTTTTTGGCAGAGGGTTGTGGTTAGGAGATCTTGTTTTGGAATGACACTGACTTTGGCCTGAGCTCCCGTCATTGGTTTTACTGTGTGACCTTGGTCAAATTGCTTTTCAGGCTTATGAGGCTTAGTTTTCCTAATCTGTAAAGGAAGAATAGTAATAGCCCTTTCCTGATGGAATTTCATGAGGATTAAACGAGGAGGTGCAAATTAAACTCTTAGGCCAGTGACTAGGATAGGACATGGCTAAAACTTCGTAAAGGTGAGTAGTCATTTTTACTCTGTCTTTCCTAAGACTTTTCCAGTTTCACTCCCTTCTCCTCTTTTGTCTTTTGAAACATGGAGAGTTCATTTTCTGGCCACTGTGTGCGACCTCCTATGTCACTAAGGGGATCGCTTAAGATTCAAGCTTCATACTTCGAGGAGACAGTAAACATTTCCTGAGAGCCCACTTTGCTAATGCCTTATACAGTTTCTCACTTAATCCCCTATAGCTTGCTGAGAAGTTAATATTCCCAATAACACAGACAGGGCAACTGAGACCAAAAGTTTAAATAGATGTGGTAAGTTTGTCCTCGCTCCCTCTCTATCACACCAGGCTGCTCCCGAGGAAGCTGAGCCATCTTGTTTTTCTAGGGTAAGAGAACAGGTTCTGAGCACTCCCAGTCTTCCAAAGCCACAGGCTCTCCCAAATAAGTAGGCATTTAGATGGTGATTTTCTACGTTTCTCCTTGGGTCTGAGAGTTGGCTGTCTCTCGTGGTCCCTGGGTGAAAGAGACCAGGCACCGAGACCTTCACTGGAGGTTGGCTCCATCAAAATGTCCCTTAAATGGTAGAAACCCAGTCTTCTGGTTTACCATCCGTAGAATAATATGGGAGCCTACAAAACATGAATAGATCATGATGAATGAAGAGCCGATTATTGTCTCTGCTATCACCCACCCACCTACCCGATTTGGTAGGTGTGGGGAGGAACCGCTGAGTTGGGAGGGTGGTTCTGATGCTCCATTGGCTTAGAGCAAAGAGCAGAGTCAGAACGAGGGTCTAGTGGAGAGAGCTGTGCGTCAGGTGGATGTCGGGAAGGGCAACGGATTAGGGGAGGCGCCAGCTCTGTCACCCCCAACCCACACACAGCAGTATCTCTTCGTTCTGTGTTCTGTTTGGGGGCTCCGTGGGAGTGGAAAATGAGTTATCATGCTACAATAATAAACTAATATGTAAACACACCTGCTATAATTATAAGAAACTTCTCCAGACAAAAAAGAAGAAAATACTGGCTGCCGGAAGGTTTCCTGGAAGGGGCCAACGTTTGCCTTGTCTTCTCTCTTGCTCTGAGACTGAGAAATGTGCCTTCTGGAAGACCCCGCTGAGAGGACTGTTTAGACACTAAAGCAGTTTGGTTCAAGAACCAAAGTGCCTATCTCCACGGTAAAGTTGGCACTGAGTGTAGAGCAATTTGTGAGGAAAGATAAGGCATGATAAGCACGATACAGTGAAGAAACAGAGCAGGGTGATTTAAGTTAGGCAAGACGGACTTGAGAATAATCAAATATGAAAGGGGAGTTCTGAAACCTCATTGTCGGTGCATAGCTGAGACTGGGGACATATTCTGATGCCCGAGGGGTATCTGTGTGTGTGCGCGCACGTGCATGCATCTATGAAATGGATCCTTCTTTCCAGAAATGGTGAGCCGCCCTCCCCCACTCCAGCACGACACCTGTCCGCCACCTCAAGCAGTTCAGTGGTAGGTGCCATTGGTGTAGGATTTGCTCAGCACGAAGGCACAGATGTGATGGCAAAGGGCATGATCAGGGGTGCCACACAAATCGGTTAGGACAGCTGTCAGTGCCAGACCTCCCACATAGAACTCAGAGGCCACCTTCAGAGCCCAGAAAGCTTCTCCTCAGGGGATTTGAAGATTCTCCAGGTATCTAATCTAAGTCAAAAAGTAAGGATTTTGGAAATGTGGCGTTTAGAGGAGCATAGGGTAAGAGGGAAGATGGCATTTACTAATCCTAGTTCCTTATTTGACACCAGCCAAGGTAATTGATGGTAATGTTCTGCTCTCTGGAACCTCCTCTCCACCACCAGACAGGGGTTCTCATTGCGGTCAGTCCTATAGTAATGCTCTCGTGTGGCTCTCGCTAAATAGTTGTCAGGTTCTGCCCTGAAGGTAACTCCATGTCATCAGGAGGGGATGATGGACAGAAACATATACAAACACACACTTGCTTTCAAAAATAAATACAGGGGGCCTCTAGTTAAAAGGTGCTGTGTAAAGTAAGCAAGCATCCTGTTTCTTGCAAAGCAAGCACAGAACTCTCATTAACCTCATAACCACAGCCCGTGTTGGTATTAAGACTCAGACCCCTGAGGGCTTGATACTTGGCTCAGAGAGATTCTTTGTCTTGGCCTTGATTTAGGAAGTAAGGTCCCTTGAGGTTCTTTGGTTCTGTGTCTACGACAAGAGGTGAGTCTTCTAGTAGACAACCCAACGGAACTCAGGGTCGCTGTGCTATCGCACACGATGTGGTCTTTTCCTCTGCGGGAACCAGCATTGGGACTTGATTCAAGCGTCTTTGTGCAGATCTGGGACAGGGATAGGGCCTTGGCCTGCAGGGGAGACCAGGAAGAATAATTGGGTCTGTAGGGCTGGTTCCTGTTCCCAAAATTATCTTGATCTTGTCCTGAGGGCAGCCTGTGTTGCCTCACTTTCTCTTATGTGAGAGAAACACTCTGTAAATCCCAGGCAAACAGCTCTCCCTCATCACTTCATTCACATCCCCACGTCTTCGTCAGTCTCCCAGGGAGTCCCGGGAGCACAGAATGAATGGAATTTGTGCTAGGATTGAAGGTCTGACGTGACAGTGAGACCCTTGGCTGATTCTTCCTCAAGAAGGTTATGACTTTTAGGAAAGAAATGATGTATCCATATAAGAGCTCTGGTGCACTTGATGTTTTGTGTTTACACTTTTAAATTTCTTGTCTGTGAGAGACATGCTCGATATATTTGAAACTGTTGGAATAGAAGGTCTCAGCATTAAATCCAATTTTTAGCATTCTCCGTTAAAAATCGGGACTTCTATCATTTTTTTCTATCTATCTATCTATCATTCATCTATCTATCTATCTGTCTAATCATCAATCCATCATCTATCATTCATCTTCTTTGATGCAAGTGCTGTCTTGTTGAAGCTGACCATAGATTGAAGAAATTTCTCTGTGGACTTAACATACCTAAAAATCTAGCTTCCCTTCTTTTCTTTTTCTTTTTCTTTTTTTCTTTTTTTTTTCTTTTTTGAGAGGGGAGGTGTTGTTTTTGTTTTTGTTTTTCTTCTAGAAGTTTTGACTAAGACCCAAGTAAAGAAAAGAACCAATACTTAATAAGAACCCACTAAGTCCCAGACACGTTGTTAGGTACTTTATATACATAAGGACTCCACAAATAAAATGGCTTGTGAGTATGAAGTGACATCTCTCCATCCCCTTCCACTGCCATTCCCAAACGACCCTGGTCAGGAATGCCTTAATGGAGCAGTCCTTTGATCTAAAATAGGCAGAAGAGTGGATAAAGGAATGGAGACGTAACCGGAACTCTTCAGCCAGAAACGAAAGGGACTGTAAATTCTAAGTAGTTGGGACTGGACCGGAGAGCCACATCATTTTGGGGGTTGCTTTTGAAATGTGCCACCACCTCTTGACCACACAACCTCTGCCTGCCACCTACCCCACCACTGTCTCAGGTTAATCTCAGGCAAAATTGTAAAGAAGGCCAAGTTTACTTCCTGGAATCACACTGGTACTAATAACAGCCCACGGTAACCACCTCCCCTAACGTGCGCGCGCGCGCGCACACACACACACACACACACACACAGAGGCACCCATGCAAATACCCTGTAGTGGGTGGTGGTGTTACTTCAGACTGCTCCTGATTCATCTCTCAAGCAAAACGTCACCAGCCTATTCCCTCAGGGCCCTGCTCTCAGATCTGGAGCTGATTAGACTAATTGGGGCTAATGTGATAATGGGCAGTAATGACATTTACTGTTTTTATCAGACATTTGAATTTTAACAGGGCCCTTGGGAAACGCACAGGTTGACAATAGGGGACAGTGGCAAGTTTGGTGAAGGCTAGGAGGCCAAGGGGCTTTTCAGGGCCTGCCTAAATTGCACTCCCCAAACCTTTAAGACCTTCGAGACCCGCCTGAGTTCCACGACCCTCCCCAATCCACCCCTGCTCTCCCACTGAGTTTTTCCCATATTCAAAAACCTCTGCGTTCGTGTTATGTGACCTAGGAACATGGGCAAGAAAGGAATATGACTACCACTCACTCACCATTTCACCTGAGTAGGACAACCGCGTACTTTTTGTTCTATTCTGTCTTTGCCCACGTGCAGACTTTCTTTTTTATACAAGGAACTTCTTGGTTTTGATCACAAAATCTTTGTGTCTTTGCCAAAACTCAATTTCCCTTTTCTTTCCCACAAAGGGGTGTTCTGATGAGTTGAAGAAATTTGCTTGGACGCTTAACTCATGCCAGGTCAGTGTCCAGGAAGGCTCAGGAGAGAAAGTTAATGGTTAGGGGATGGTATTTTTCCTTGCCAGGGGCCATCACTCACTTACACAGTGGAAGTACATTTGTGACCCAGTGAAGCAGGCCCTTGGCCCAGGGAGACAGGGCCGCAAGGACACTTGAAATCCATAGCTCCTCTCCAGGCTTCCACTTTTTCTTGTCCAAATTGCTCTCTTTTATTTCCAGTTTCAGCATCTTGGTCTTTTTCTCTCTAGCTCCTAGGGAGACATCCAGGGAGCGTCAATAATATAGTAAAAAAAGACCATGTAAGTATCAAGAAAGAATAAGAACCTGGATAAGCCACCAACTGGATAGTCAGCTCTTGCATTGTTGAGAGTTGACTGTTCCACCTGAACAACTCAGATTCAACCCTCTCTCTCAGGACTCTCCCTTCAAACTTCCCAAAGCTCTTATCTGGGGCCAGGGGAGAGATTGGTTTTTCAAAGTCCATGGAAATTGCCAAGGGTCACTGTCAAAGAGACAATCATGGCACCTGGAGAGAGCCGCTTCAGAATCTGGTACCTGCACAGCCAGGGCACTGATCTTGATGCCAAAGGAGAGTGGACTAAATACAGATTAGTACACAAGACAGGTGTTTAAGGGGCCCCCGCCCATCATTTCCTCCAGATTTGAACTTCTGCTTAGTTTGCTTTTACGTGCACCCTTCCTGATGGTGTTCTGGGGAGCCAGCACGGTGCTTTTCACCTGAAACAGCCTCTAAGCTGAAAAGAACAGTCACCACCAAATCAATTCCTCATCCATTAACAGGTTGTCTCTCTGTTCTTGAGACACAGGCATAACCTGGTTAGACCTGTTTTGTTTGAACACTAACGTGTGAGTTGGCCAAATGCAAATGAGCCAATGTTTGTAATCCTTTATTTTATTTTTTTCAAGAGCCCGGCGGCCAATCAGCAGAGGGGGAAGTGACTTAGGGAATTCCCGGTTGGTGGCTTATTGCTTAACATCCTACAAAATGATTTAAAATTATTGTCATATGCATTTATCTCCACTCTGATGAGGGCTCAGACGTGATATCACCCCTGGTTCCCTATCCCTGTAGGAGCTGGTGTGAGTGCTACATGCTGCCTCCCCTCCATTAGCCACAGCTATTGGATTTCCCACCCAGAATCGTTAGGTAAATGAGGTAAGTCTTTATTTTTAAACCTTCTTTTGAATCTGGAGTTCAAACACCTGAGTGGAAAGAGAAGCCTGCCTTGAAGCAGACAGATGAAAATAAAACAGACTCCCGGAGGCAGCTGGCAGGAAGTGAAGCTCGCCTCACCTGCGCTCACCTCACTGGGTCTTATTAGAATTTTATTTTGGAAGGCAGCCGGGCTTCTTTGGATATTATCTGTGAACTGGCTGCATTGAGTTCGGACTTCCAATCACTGTGGATTTAAAAGCCCCTTGGGTTCCCTCTGCGTGACAAAGCCATTTCCCTGGGCTGAGTTCTGAAACAAAAAGGAAGCTAGGGACAGGTGACCCTGATATAGCTCAATGAAAAGCTGGTTGGTTAAATAGCTGTTGGGGCTCGGAGCACGCATCCTCACTTTCGAGAGAGGTCTTCTGTCGGTAATTTTTCTGATTCATTGGTTGTAGGGGAAGGCAGATTGGTCTGTAATACGTTCTGTTGTTGGAAAATGGCTGGGAACGGGCAATGGCGCACGCATCCACACTGGAGAAAGTGGTCGGGTGGTCCAGGTAGGCAAGGGCACTGGGGAGAAATGTACACCTAAAAATGGCTCTGTACAGAAAAAAAAAAAAAATTGGCAAAGAGTTTTGCCATATTGCAAGGGGACAGATTAACCCTTTGTTTGTGCCATAATGGGCTACTGAGACCAGACAGGCAGTTGTGAGTCAGCAGCACCAAATGCCTTCCAAAACAGGGACTCTTTTAATATTGTTTGGACACCATGGAGAAGTGTTGGCCTCAGTGTGGATGGAACTGGGAACAATGGGGAATTAATCTTGTTGGTACATGACAACATGGTGTTGGGAAGTAACATTTTCACCATCTGTCTTTGAGTGGATTTAGTATATTCCCAGTGTAAGTGTAAGTAAGTGACCGGATTGAGAACTTTCCGATGGAAGGTCTAATTCAGGAAATGGTTCTGTAGGCATGGGTGTGAGGATGTGTTCAGATAGAGCCTTTCTGTGTGTAAACGGGTAGCCGGGGATCACGAGTGGTCATGCGCTAATTCCACGAGGTCGAGGGAAGCGCTAATTTCCAATAGGAAAGACGAAGTCATTAGGAAACGTTTCGTGGGCTAGAGACCCTACCAGAAAAAGGCTCTTAAAAGATTTCAAGAATAATTTTAATAACTGTATTTGGAGTTGCGGAAGGCTTCTTCGCTTGTCCTCTTTATGAGATCTAGAATTCCGAGGCTGTGAAATAATTCATCCATTCCGTGTTCTTATAACACAAAGTTGTGTAGGGTCACATCTTTTCTACACCAACTGCTAATGGCTGATGTGGACAGCTTTTAAAAACAATGGGAACATGAAATGAGGGTCTTTTGGAAGTCTGTGATCACATTTGAAAAAAATTACAAATATAATGGAGACAATCCTTCTGCGTGTTTCCGAAGTATTTTGCGGAGGCATTTTAAAAGAAGGTAACTTGGAGGGAGTAACTCTGCTGGGAGTTCTCTCGCGTTGTTGTTCAAGATGGCAGTGTTAGCCAGGCCCTTTCTAGGGTGACCGTGGGCAGGGCAATGAATTTGATACAGGCCTCATATGTATGGAAGATCTAAAATTCAATTATATTTGTTCTTTTGTGTTAAAAAGCATCTATTTGTTAAATTCAAACAATGTTGTTTTCATTATTTTTTTCCATTTTTTAATATATCGTGAGCTCCCCAAATGGAAACGTCTAGGGCCTTTCTGAACCTCTGAAAAGTCCTACACTCACACTTATAGTTCTGTGTTTATGCCCCCGTCAATTTACCCAGATCCTCTTTCAATATCTTTTTGACCCCTTGAGAGGCTGAGATAATGCATCCAATCAACTCATTGGAAACTGGAAGGAACTCATATCAGGTCCTAGGTCCAAACGTGAGTGCTCTGGGCCAAAGTTCACTTTCAGGAAGGACAATTTAGCTCTCTGCAATCTTGTAATATTTTATTTCCTCCTCGTCCTTCCCCGATCCCCTAAATTAGGGAATTTTAGCACTGGGCTGTGTTTTTCAGACCCCCTCGCTCTTCTGAAAGCCCAGTGTAAGAACCTTGCCTGATGTGAAACAGCAAGCATAGACGGAGAGGTTTATACAAATCAGTAAAAAGCCAGTCTGTTCCCCTTTCTCCAGACGGAGGCATCCCCACACCCTTTCTAACAGATGTGATTTTCAAAGACCTGTGGGAGATGGGGTGGGGTGGATACCAAGAATGCCACGGCAGAACCTGCCAGCACACTTGAGAAGCAGTGCCACAATTTTAAGGGACCAAATACAAACTTGGAACCTAATTTTCAGTGACACCTTTTTGCTGCTGTTTCAGCCTGTTTCTTTTGTTGACAGCTCTTTCTGGTAAAACTGAAGCGACAGTCATTTCTGTTGTGGGTGGGGCCCTGGTGGGGAGGCACTGACTCCACTTCAGGCTCTATGTTTAGAGACCACGAGTTCTCACCCTGGCTTTGTTCCTGAGTAACCGATGAAGTGCGGTGGCTTTCGGCTTGGGTAAACTGAGTCCGTGGTGGGGGGGATTGTCATCTGAAGACAGAGGCAGGAAGGCAGCCATATCTTGCCAGTGTTCTCTTAAATCTGTTGCTGAATAACTGAGGAGATGAGGAAAATACTAAATTTTTCTTAATGTTTTCTTATCTAATTAAAAAAAAATTTTTTTTAATGTTTATTTATTTTTTGAGACAGAGAGAGACAGAGCATGAGCAGGGGAGGGGCAGAGAGAGAGGGAGACACAGAACCTGAAACAGGGTCCAGGCTCTGAGCTGTCAGCACAGAGCCCGAAGCGGGGCTCGAACTCACAAACTGTGAGATCATGACCTGAGCCGAAGTCGGACGCTTAACCGACTGAGCCACCCAGGCGCCCCTCTAATTTTTAATAGTATGATTTTAAATTATATGATCTGTTTTAAGGTGCAGGCTCTTGCTAGAAATAGGTAACTATTCTGTTTGTTTCAATTGAACAGGGTTTTAAAGGGCCAGACTCTTAGGTTATGCAGGAAACAGTGCAGTGGGGAGAATGGCTCCCGCAGCAGCTAATATTAGGATGAGAGGTATGTTCAGGCCAAATGGCATTGATGTCAGGAAGCCGAGATGTGCTGGAATAGAAATGTCCACAGATCCCTCAGAGTTATTTGACAAAAAGTTTATTGGACTTCGGCGGGGGCGGGGGTGGGCGCGGATAGGATATTTCTTTAAGAATCTTCCCTGAAGAATTTCAGACTTACGCTTTTGAATGATTGGGGCACAGTGTGTACAAGGCAGTATACAGGACTGGAAGTCAGGAGACCTGGTTGTCCAGTCCTGGCAAAGCTGTGTGCCCAGACCAGCACGCTCCAGCTTTCTGGGCTTCCATTTCCTCATTCAAACAAAGGAGTTTGAACCCGATTATCTTTAAGATGCATTTCCACCCTCAGATTCTGATGACCGGGAGAAAGCAGGTAAGCCTAGTGGTCAGCTGGTTTAGCTTGAGTGGCAGCAGCTGAGAAGGGGTGGGAGCTGCCCTCCTAAGGATGAGATGGGAAAGGAAGGCAGTAGGAGCCCTTCAATGGCTTCCTTAAGGTCTTCAGAACTTTGGCTGAGGGATATACCTGGTGGAGGTATTAAGATCGGATTCCTGGAGTCTTTATGAAGGGTGTTAGTATCTGTTCCCGTGGCAACGTCCCGTCTTTATCGATTCGCCTCATGTGTCCAAAGTTGGTGGGGGTATAGAAGTGGATGAAAACCAGGTGTTTTGTGGCAGCCAGTGGACACAAGCAGGGACTCTAATGATATCTTCCATAAAACACCAAAGTGGCCCGCTGAAAGGCGAACATTCAGGCACCCGTGGAGTCTACTCCATTTGTGTGGTGCTGATCAGCTTGCTTGACTGATTGCCCATGGATGATTGGGTAGATTGGATGGATATGGACTCACTCGTTCTAGAGGAAGACCCAAGAGGTAATCAGAAGGGGAGTGTGGCTGGCCCAGCCCCCGGGCAGCCAACCTGGAGACTTGGTGCTCTCAGAGGGCCTCAGCATGACTCTGGAGCAGCCGGAGCTTACAACAGTGTCAAGCGGAGTGGCCCATTTAAAGAGGCTCCAGGGGTTCTAATTGGCCTTGTTTTAAAAGAGACACCCTGTAAAATACCCCTTTGAAAATTGATTTCACTAGCACCTAACCACACTCTGTCTTTGGTTTGTTTTATGGGCTGGGCCCCCTGTTCTGGTTCATCGGATTCACATTACCTCTTCTCTTCCGATCTTTCCACACACCCTTGTCCTTAGAGCCTCCTTCTCTGTCCTTCTCAGAAGCATCTTCAACACTATTAAGAGTATCTGCCTATTTATTTAAAATATGGCCAGCATGGGGGCATTTGAACATGTTTTCTGAGGAAAACGAAGCCAAAAATAAAAAGAGAATGAAGTGCCTTCTATAATATTTGGATTATTATGCTTAATAGACCACCTGATTAAGCCCATTATTTTAACATAGCTACGTATTTTTACTTTTGTATGGCCTTGTCTCGATGCACTTTTTTTTTGAAGTTGATGTGATTGTGGTGACCTTAAAATTGCATCTTTTGTCCCTTCCACCTCACTCTATGTCATGGACACAAAATGAACAATCTTGGGGGCTGGGCCCTTATTGGCCCAACCGTGATATGAGAAATTTCCATCACCCTGCCAGCCCTTTCTCAGCTTGATACAAATTTCTTCTAACAGTGTATTGGCTCTTTCTTGGAATACGAAGGGGGTTTTCCATTTTTTGTGTATGACAATGGAGCTTGGAGAATATGACTGTCTTGTGGAGATTATTTTGGGATCCCTCTTAGGAACCTTTCAAAACAAACCTCCCTCAATAGGGCAAATGATATATTTTGGTGGACATGGTAAGTGAGATCTGGAAGGTGAACGCTATTTTCGGCACTGTCTTCATGGTGACTATTCACAAGACTTGTTTTGTCTTTGAAAGGGGCTTTAGATTTGGCCCCAAGTCCAGCCTCTGTCTCAGTTGTGTCCACTTAGAAACTCAGACAGCACTTAGCTCATCTTTCACCCAACTTAACTCCACCAGCCAGAAGGCTGTGGGTTGAGGAACACTGATGAAGAGTAGACTTTGACCACTTGTGTATCAGAACGGGCAGGAGGCTGTGAGTTTTTCGTTGCCTGGAAGCAGCTGGAATGTGGCATAGAGAACACCAGGTGTAGAGTCAGAGTACCTGGGTTCAAATGTGACCCTGCCACTGAGTAGCTGAGTGACTCTGGGTGAGTTATGCAAGCTCTAGACTCTAAGTTTCCTTTCTGGAAAATGAGGTTAATAACATCTGCACATGGCTATTGTGAGGATTAAATTAGAGCCGCCACCCCCCCCCCCCAATCTAAAAACACCTGGACAAATGCTTGTAAGTAAATAATTAGTAATTTGTGGAATGGAAATTGAGGCTAAGTCCTCAATAGGTGTGTTCTCAAAGACTCTTGACTGGGTGAGAGTGGATGGATAATTCCGGGATTTTGTTTTCAAAGTGATCAACATTGGTTTTGCACTTAGCCCATGAAAATAAATGCCATAAGGTTTTCACTGGAGAAGGCAGGCAGCAGGGACATGGAATGAACCATGTTAATGGGGGGCTTCCAGATGGAGCTTGTCCTAAGCTGGCTGCACGCCACCGCCTATGGGAGTTCCAAGCAAGGCTTGGTGCGGGCACACAGCATGTTCCTATCCATGTGTCTTGATACCTGCCATAGAAGGGGCCTCCAGAAAAAGCTGATCCCCCACAAGGCAGTTCACTTGACTAGCTGCAACCTCATAGACCATTGCCCGCCCCTAAAATTCTTGATATTACCTCCAGATGTGTACTAACCGCCACCCTGGGTGTTCTGGAGGCTTTGAAAACAATTGCCAAGATACCATTGCCAGACCCAACAGGGGTCTGCCTCTTGGTAAATTGTTCAGATGACACTTGTAGTCATGTGGAAACGGTATCTAGAGGCTATTTGAGTTGAACAAGAAGTGTTTTCTGTTAATATAACAGCAAGACTCTAACCTGGGATCCAAGAGGCTCCTGGTGTACATGGAGAAAATACAGGTAGTTTGTCAACCTGGATGTGGAAAAAAAAATGATATTTTTGTTTTTAATCATCTAACTAAAATCTGACCTTTTCTTTCAATGTAAATGTAGGCAAAATTCTACAGTAGTGTTAGCTGTAGTTGACTATCACCAAGAGAAATTACAGACATTTTTATATACATTACACCTGTTGCAGATGCCTCAAAATATTGATGTTCATCATGATTTTGATGCCATGGAGGTTGTTTGACCTGTACTAGATATTCTTATTTAATGTGTTAAGAAGCATATATATTATTATTATATCACATTAATTGTAAAAGTCTTTAAAAAGTCGATCGTTGTATTTCAATATAAGCTTCCTTTCTAATCTTGCTATTTTAGTTTGTCATTTAAAAGCATTATTTTGAGGAGGGGTCCGTAGGTCAATACCAGACTGAAAAATGGGTCTATGTATATAAGTAAAAGGCTAGGAACCCTTAATTTAGATCATTCTCTTGCACAGGGCCTGTGAAATGATTTCTGAATGACTTCAGCTAATAGATGGTCTCTGTAAAAACAGGGGTATATGTTCTTCCCACTCTTTGCTTTTGCCTATGGGTAGCTTTGGAGTTGTGGAGGGACCTCGGCATAATGAAAATAATGATTAATCATAATTAATAATAATAATAATAGTAATAGTAATAACAGCTAACATTTGTTGGGTGCCTGCCATAAGCTAGGTGTTATTAAGGCATGTTCAATGTCATATTTTACTTAATACTACCAAATGCTCCAGGAGATCATTCCTGGGGCAATGACAAAAGATTTCCCTCTTCTCCCCATGTTGATTGAGTATTGATGCAGGTGAAGACAGGGGATGGGACTGACCCCCGGACAGGGCCAATGTCCTCAGTATACAACCTGTGCAGTAACGCAGGGCTCCACATTTAGAAAGGTTCTGTGCTTGGTTTCATGCTCTGAAATTCACACAGTTTGAACAAGGGGCTCTGCGTTTTCCTTTTGCGCCAAGCCCTGCGAATTATGTAGCTTGGTCCGTCTCTGGATGTGACGATGTTGTCATGTGTGACAACTCCTGATACCCGGAAGCTGGGACTCTACTGTGGAGATCCCCCTGTTCCTCCTTACTCATCTAGCTGACCTTTGGTGGAAAGCTGAGGCCTGTCACAGAGGGAGGCTGTAGTTTCTGAGTTGGTGAGTTTTATGATTTTTTTCTTTTTTTTTTTTTTTTTTCTTTTTGAACATCAAAGATTTCTTTCCTCTGAAGCAACTGGAGGAATGTCTGAGTAACAGGCTGGAAGGCACCTGGTTCCCTACCTTTCTGGTAGGGAGCTGCCTAGGTTTGCTGATGAGTTGCCTTCATTTTTTTATTTTCCAAAGTGCGCTCTGCAAGGGAAAATGAGCCCCGGTGTGCCGAGAGCCTGTCATTCTTGTAGGAAGGTGCTATGAATGAACTTGGCTTTCTTGCCCACTGTCATTTAATGGTTATCTGTGGGAAAAGAAAGCCCTACTTCTAAAGAGGAGATCCCCTAGTCTGTGAGGAAATTCAAACAGCATTTGCTTCTCAAGTTCAAAGATGATCATGGAATAAGCTTTATGAGGTTCTGTCTGCATTTTACAGCTCTGTTTTTACAAACTGTCCCAGGATCATGGACCTGGTGGAAGATGGGGGACCTTTCCTAGATTCGTTTGTCAGAGTGATGGGATTCAGGCTCTAAATGACACATCCACGTCCTTTCTTTCATTGGGGCGATGTCTACAACACAGCAGTTCTGTCATCAGGACCTATGTGTGACGGCTCAGGCATAAGGTGCTCTTCCAAAGGAGCCATAATTTCCCCTTAATTTTTCAACAGTGTTTTTTTCCTTGTTGTTATGACCTCTCTTTTATCATGGCTAATAAGTCTGAGGTGGCTTCGAGCAGCCAAGCCCAACCCCTGAGTCAATGGGGGGCTTTCGACGAGAAGCCAGACTAAAGTTTGACAGATGGGTTTGAGGGGCCATGTGCTACTGTGTCTGTAGTATCTGGGTTGATGGACACCAAAGGCACGTTTCGTAGTATGCCACCAGGCTGATTGGTGTGCCTCCTATCCACATTTAGGGGAAAAATTATGGGAGCTGTCCTTAAAGAATCTCAATTTCCAAAATAAAAGCGTGAGGTCCTAAAAGACACCCTCTTCCGCTTCAGAAATACAAAGGATCCGTTTTCAAAGTTACAGAGAATTCTGTTGCATTTCCTGTCGTTCCCAGAACCCCACTCCCGGCCCCGTACATTTATTGAAATATATCCAGTCCCCCATTTACTAGCTCTGTGTCCCCGGGCAAGTTGCCTACCCTCTTGTGCCTCCTCAGCTGTAAAATGGGGATAATTATTAGTACCAACGTCCGGGGTTATGGCAAGGATTGAACGAGATCATTTAAAGTCTAGCTCAGCTCCTAGCACGTCAGGACTGCTCGATAAATAGAAACTATCGTTGCTATCATAGTTTTGGTTGTTGTTTTGTCATTAGTCTGAGAGATTCCATTTAGTGGCTATCGATCTTCCTTTGGCTGCAGCATCTTGGTTTTTTCCTGGAAAGAAACTCGAATCTCGACACGGTCAAATCCATTGTTCCAGTACATCCCAACCCCTCCCTGACTCCAATCCCCACCTCTTACCTCTCTCCACCCTTCCCGCATTCCTGCACAGTCGGTCTTCTTCTTTTTTTTCTTTTTCTTTTTCTTTTTTTTTTTTTTCTTCAGTCAACTGAGGGTGTTGTTAAATCTTTTATTTTTCTGGCTGCCCAGTTTGGTTCGGAGGCACTCCACTCCCGCCCTGCTCATGACAAGAATGCTGGGGAATGCTCAGCCAGCCATGTCCCTCCCCTGTCAGAACACCCAGTTCTTAACGCTCCCTGAGAAGCGGCATTTCTGAGGCCCCACCTGCTGCCGTGACTCCCCCATTGAGCCGGTGGTCTGGTGATGATGAAGACCGAATGGCTGAGAGAAAGCCGGGGGTAGGTGGTAATCGAGGGGAACATCACACATTGCCCACGTCCTGTGCTTGCTTCTCAAGGCTTCGAAAGAGACACTGAGAGGCTTTCCCTGATTGTGTACGTTGAAGGCTGGGTAGTGATGCCATTGCTTAATTAGTGTTGTTGTGATCTACGTTTGAGTGATTTGTTTAGCTCTTTGTGGCCCTTTTGGGCTTGAGCTCATCATGTGATATTGACAGAGTGATGAGAAATGGGAGTGCAATCATGCTTGAATTAATGCGGAAATCACATCCTCAACGTCTCGGGTCCTTTCCACATTGGACGTGGGACCTCAAGTCACTTGGCGGGACATGAGTGAGTCTACACAGCCCACCTTCGAGGTAGGTATGGATAGCCTCGTTTCCCTGATGGAAAAACTATGGTCCAGGGACCAGAGGTTTTCACATTCTGCTTATTGCCCAGGGCCGGACCGAGGAAATCTGTGGGAGAGGCTGGACTGAGACTCGACACGCTGAGTCTCGGCTTTAGGAGGTAACCTGGAGACCACACCTCCTCCCTGAGCCGTGTTGACTTTCGGAAGTCAACCATTGGGAAGAGCGGGGTTTGGGTTTTGATCGTATCCTGGCAGCCCCTTCTCTGCCCCTCTTAATCTGATTCATGATCTTAACCTGGGCTTACTGGAAGCAGGCCGTGTCATTCTGCAGATCTTGGACACCCCTCAGT
Organism: Panthera leo; assembly: GCF_018350215.1. Classification (NCBI taxonomy): domain Eukaryota; kingdom Metazoa; phylum Chordata; class Mammalia; order Carnivora; family Felidae; genus Panthera; species Panthera leo. The sequence goes on from NC_056688.1 coordinate 88,458,521, forward strand.
GCCTTCGCAGAGCCAGCCGATGAAAAAAAAAGACTGGAAGCCAGTCTTCTGGCTTCGTGGCCCTGCCAGCTCTGGCCAGTCTATTCGATACCTCCTTTTCTTCTGAGGGAGTGGGAAGGGAGCATCCAAACTGAAAGCACAGGTTTTTCTTTGGTTTTTATAGGAAAAACAAATTGGCATGAATGCTCAGTCAAACCAGCTCAGGCTGTTCGGGCAGATGCCTTTCTTTGCCTTTTTCTGTTTATTTTCCAACAAATCAATGCTTAACTGCGTTGTTATTGGAGCAGAGCAACAGGTGCAAAAAAATAACTCTGCTGCCAACTCAAATGAAAAGGTAGGGCTTATACCCTCTGGGAGGTATTCAGAAGATAACAGAAGACCCTGCCAGCAACTGAATTAACAGCTCTGTTTACGGTGGGTTTTATGTTAACAGCTTGCTCCTAACCCTCCCACACAGAAACGTGCCATTGTCTTGGGGACGGACAATCAGCCAGCCAGACAACTGACTACCTTATTCTCTCCTGAGTGGAGATCGGTTTTGGCCGAGGCTGCTTTGTGACAGACAGGGCATTATCCTGTCTGCCAGTTCGATATCTTAGTATGGGTTTCCTGTGAAGGCAAGGGCATGGGGTTGCCAGAGAGAATCCGTCCTGCTTTTAAATGTAGTCACAGTTCTTTCCAAGGTTGGTTGTTTCCAAATGCCAGCAGGCTGCCTGGCTCCCTCTGCTCTGGCTTCACTCTCTCCCCATCAGGAGGTGGGGAATGAGCTCAGACGACTTTGGAAAGAGCTACCATTGTTTCGGAAGTGGTGTCTTTGCTGAATAGTCCATCAGGGGAGGGCAGCGTCTATGTTCTGTTCATTTTTGTGTCCCCAGCACCTAGCAGAGTGCCCAGCATCTAGCAGACATTCCATAAATGTATATTAACTGAAGGGGATGAGTAAATATGTATATTAGCAAGACAAGCATTTCTTGATGACCATTTCTTGCCACTGAAGGCTAAGACAGCAATTTTCTTGGGTATGAAGCCTCAAATCTAGGGTGGTTGAGTAATCTTTTGAAAGCCTAAGATGGGGAGTGGGTTGGGTAAGCTAGCCATGAGATTTTGTGATGGAAGCAATCGTCATCTAAATCCTCTGCAAAGGCTATGTTCTGAGGCAAGGTTTGTTGGTTCAGGTCTTCAAAGACTCATAGCTGTGAATAGCTGAGCACTGTTGAATTTAACAATTCAGTAGGACTGAGCACTAGGGCCTGCTTTATTTCCAGTTAGCAAATAATGTGATAGGCTCTCCACAGATGGCTTGGAGCTTGAGTTCTCTGGACTGCAGGTGTTATCTCTGACTTTGAGAGGATTTCCACTCCGAGGTGTTCCCTTCAAGGATAATATCTCCCGGAGTTAGCTATCTTGTTGTGAAAATTTGAGGGGAGACAAGTAGGTGAGTCTAGGACCAGAAGTTCTAAACCGTAATATTGCTTAAAGATTGGTGAAGGGAGCTTCTTAAAAAGGAAGATCCTGATTCAGAGGTTTGGGGTGGGACCCAAGAAAACTTTAAGTTTAAGCCCTCCTTAGGTGATGATGGTACGGGTGGTCTATAGACCAAACTTTGAGGGACACCTGTGTGACCTCTTCAGCCTGGTTGGAAAATAAGCATCCTAGGAGTAGCTGTGGATGCTCTAGTCTCCACACCTGGGTCTTTCCAAAGACCTGTAGACACCTGTGGTTGTAATAGGAAGTGAGACCTGTTTTTCTTCTGCTATACAGTTTCCTCTCTATTTTATGATTATTTGGTTTTAGACTGGAGAAAGGGGATTAGCAGGGAGACAGATACTGATGTTCAGGGTGTGGGGAAAATGGTGAATTCTTTACTGCATTGCCAAACAGAGGTCCAGAATGAATGAAGCCTTGTTCCTACTTCAACTGCCGATGGAGGGGGTTGGTGGGGCTCTTCCTGTTATCACCGTAGGGAAACAGGGTAACGTCCGTGCCAAGTAAGAGGGGAAGAATAGAGTCTCTCAGGCTTTCTCTCATGTGTCAGAATAAACTTATGTCTCCTGGCCCTGACTCCACTACAAAGGTTTCTTTAAATTTCAATCTACCATGAGTGTAAGAGAGATTTCTTAAAGATCCATAGTATACAGGGATCTGTAGGAGTCAGTGGTCTTTAGAGGGCCTGGGACCCACAAAAATATATGCAAAGCAAGGTGTGAATGTGCATTTTTGGGAGAAGAGAGCCCTAGTTTCCAAAGGTTCTATGACCTTCGAAGATTCAAAACTTGCCCTATTCTTAGTTTGTCATATCTGAAAGGGATAAAGCCCCTGGAGGTCATATAAAGCAATTTTTTAATCAACTTTGGTGCCTGTCCTCTGTCAGTATCTGCGTCTTGTATGAGTCTGGCACCAAGAATGATAAAGATCAGCATGATATGTATATTTCCAAATGGCTTACAGTCAGTAAAGTGTATCTATAATGGATCAACACTTGGCTTCCCAACACTGCATCATCACTCATGAAAACGCTTGAAAGCACAGGAATAATGCTTCAGATATTGCCCCTGGGAACGTGAAATGTCTATTTCAAAACACATTATGAGGGTATGAAATTACCTGTGATGTAATCCCAAGAGGATCAAATACATTCCCCAAGCTTGATTCACATTTTGATTCATTTGGAAAACATGAATTATTGCCTGTCTTACATTCAGTTAAATTTCACACGTACATGAATTTTCTTTTCTCCTCTTTGGGAGTAGTTCTTTTGAAATGACAGTCATATTGAAACAGGAAGTCAGGAAGCTGGTGGAATATCCTCAGGGCAAATGCTGTGAATTCACCTGCTGGTAACTTTGATTAAGGACCGAGAATGGTCTGAATATCGCCGTCATCACAAAAGTAATTATTTAAAATGCCTAATTGCTCCTCTGGCTTGAGGAGTAAAAATACCCACGAGGCAGCCAATTCTGTGGCAGTTCGGGGATGATGTGGTTGAATGAATAAAGGAGTTGGGAAGAGGGCAGACCATGACTTTGACTCTTCAGTCCTCTGGGGCTGGGGACAGGGAATGCAGGCTGAGCCCTGCTTCAGATCTACTCTGTGACTCTGATTGTTCCCAGTGTGTTTTCACCCTCACGGCAGGAGCAAACCATGGTTTTTGTCCTGAGGTCTCATTCAGAGGAAGAAACTAATTATGGGCTAGTTTATTTCCAAAATATAAAATACAAATTACTTTACTGAGTCATAGAAAGAGTATTTATATTATATGTGTATACATGTTCATATACATGGCATACATATCCACATATATACATGTACGTGTGCGTATAGATACGTATATATACATAGATCTGTTTTAATGGCTATAGGGCTATCATGGCCCAGTTTTCAGGCTACTAACACATTCCTACCTGAGCATCTTGTAGAAGTGGCAAAATGAAAGCAGCTTTCTATTCTTTCATTCTGAAGGCTCTCTGATATACTGGCAAGAGAGAGGACAGAGATTCACTGGGGGTCCTGGCATGATTGGATGGACCAGAGAATTTTATAACCTTGGAGAAGCTCAGTAAAGGTGTGAGGCCCCAGATGGCACAGGGAGAATGCTGTGACTCTGTATGGAAAGGGGGTAGGGCTGAAAGCAACTCTGTCTTCTGGCCAAACACGCGCTTCTCAGCAGAAAGTGGCTAAGTTCCCAGAGATTTATTGCTGGATGGTCCGAGTTTCCATTCTCTTTTGGATCCAATTCTTGCTAAACTGTGTGACCATGAACAAGTTACCTGACCTCTCTGAGCCTCAGATAGGCCATCTGTTAGGTGACATAATACCTTATAGAGTTATTGTGAGTACTGACTGAGATAACGCATTTAAGACTATCATCATAGAGTTGGCACATTTTAAATGTTCACTAAGCCCTAAGGGCTATAGTATAGTTGTTGTTGTTATTTATTTATTTATTTATTTATTTATTTATTTTACAGTGTTCGGTCCGAGATCTCAGTAGCCACACCATGGATCGAAAGACCTACATCCCTCCAGATGAGCATGCCCAAACTAGGTCATGTTTGTCTCTGCTAGCAGGTTCTCTCTGTATATTTAAGAAGAGAGAGTGGCACCTGAGCAGCTCAGTCAGTTGAACACCCCACTCTTGATTTCAGCTCAGGTCATGATCTCACGTTTCGTGAGATTGAGCCCCACGTCAGGCTCTGCACTCACAGCATGGAGCCTGGTTAGGATTCTCTCTCTCTCTCTCTCTCTCTCTCTCTCAAAATAAATAATAAACATGTAAGAAAACAAAAGGAAGAGAAATCAGTTGAGCAGTACTTGGTCTTCTTAGGAGCCCCAAGACTGGGCAGAACCTTCTAGGTTCTAAGGTATATGGCTCCAGCTCCCTGCCAGAGTCCCAGCGGTGCCTCCTTCCCCTTGCTTTTCTGTCCTTATGAGACTCAAATCCTAGATTTGCAGTAATTGAGCATTCTTTGGGCCAAGGGACCCCGTAGGATAGAAAAGCCCTCTGGCCACAGTCTTCCAGGAGCTCTTGCCCTTCTCCTCTGCACCTGCAAACCAACTGGTGTGTGAAAGTACGATGCCAAGGCAGTAACGAAGAGCTGGTGGGGTTGTACTGTCCCACTGCTCCTGGCAGCATGGTGTGTCTGGTAGGAGGAAGGGGGAACAGGAGGGATGGCTTTTAGTCCCTGAGCAGGGACCATGCCTGGAGGGTCAGAGCACAGCTTCTGTGAGCAGGGGCTGAGAGATGCTTGTCATAGCTCAGCCTGATGGCACATCCATAGAGCAGTCCAAAATGGGAGGTGGGGAGGCCGGAGATCCAGCCTAGACTTGACTATGCTGGCAACCTGGGATTGCAAAGCATTGTATGGATGGTAGAAGTTACAAGCCTTGCTTGAAATGAACTTGGCTCTCAATTTCCTCCTTGGAGATGTAGTAAAATAACAGTAATCACATGATAAAGAATAATAATAATAATTATAAACACCACCTGACATCTATCGAGTACTTACTATGTGTCAAACACTTTTCCAAGGATTTTACAGGCATCATCTCACTTTGTCTTTCAACAACCCTTTTCATATCATCTCATTTTATAAATGAGAAAATTAGGGCCCAAAGAAGCTGAATAACTTGTCCAAATTTGCCCCATTAGTAAATTGGCAAAGCCAGGATTCGAACCACGTTTGTCTGACTCCAGAGATGAGAGCTCCCAACCATTACACTATCCTGCCTCTGAAGGATCTACCCTGACCCCAAGAATGTCCTCAAAGGCGATCAACACAGTTTAACGAGAGACTCATGGGCAGAACTTATAACAATAGCTGACATTTTGGGGGGCACTTGCCATGTGCGAGATAATATGTGAGAACTTTGCAAACATTCTCATTTAACCCACACATCAGTCAAGCTGGTACCAGATAGGAACTTAGCCTTTGATGAAAACCTGGAGGAGGACTGGGGGAAGATAGTGGCTCGTCTGCACATCTGACTGTCACAGAAGTGGTCCTAGTCCTTAGCAGCTGGGGCACAGTGGGGGTTTGCGTTTCACCTGCATCTTCCCATTGACAAAGTGGGAAGGAGAAAGTGGCCTGTCTCTCCCCCATCAATGTGGGCTGTGGCCACCCTGGCACAGTGCAGTGTTATCTCTCTGCAGAAATGGGTTTTGGATTGACCAAATGATGCGAGTGGCTCATCATTTACAGGGCAGTTGATGCCTAAGGTTGAATAGGTCCGGGCTGGAAGCCTGGCATGAAGTACTCATCTGTACAATGGTCTACTGGGTAACGTGCCTGGCTCTTCCTCTTCAAATGTAGAGCGGACTTCTGTCTCCAGAAGTGTCAGTCTTAGAAAATGCTGCGCAGGGGGCGCCGGGCTGGCTCAGTGGGTGGAGCATGCAACTCTTGATCTCGGGGTTGTGAGTTTGAGACCTGTGTTGGGTGTAGAGATTACTTAAAAATAAAAACATTTTAGAAAGAGAGAAAGAAAGAGAGGGAGGGAGAGGGAAAGAAGGAAGGAAGGAGAAGGGAAAGGAAGAAGGAAGGAAGAGGAAGGAAGGAAGGGAAGGGAAGGAAGAAAAAGAGAAAAGAAGAAAGAAAGGAGCTGCTGTACAGAGGGTGATTTCTTGGGTAGATGTGGAAGTCTGGGCAATCACTGGGGCACAGAGTCAAATACCATTCTCTCCAGTCATTGTTGCTCACGAAGGGAGGGATAAGAGAATGCAGATGGAAAAACCCTCTGGGTAATCCGCATTTCATTCCACTTTGGGTTTGAAATAGAATTCACAGGTTGTGTGCTTGCGCGTGCAGGCGTGTGTGCGTGTGTGTGTGTGTGTGTGTGTGTGTGTGTATATGAGGTAATTACTCTTTATTTGTACCAAGCACTGCCCTGGGGGCTTTAAAGCCCCTTATCTTTTTTAATCCTCTAGCAAACCTGTGCTGCAGGTACAAATGCCAGGCCTTTTTCCCAGGAGAGGGCACAGCAGTTCATAAAAGCTAGGGGACAGCCCAAGGTCGCCACACCAGCATGATCAAAGCCTGAGCTGCGGCTGGCCTCCACGGGCTCGCTTTTAAGTAGTGTTCTCAACTGGGGGTTATTTGGCCCCAGGGGATATTTTGAGAGTGGGGGCGGGTGGGGTGGGGGGAGGCTGGAAGGGGTTGCATCTGGCATCTAGTGGCTACAGTCCAGGGATGCAGCCAACACCCTACAATGCCCAGGGCAGCCATAGAACACTCCTAGCCCAGGATGTCAGTCAGGCAGACTTGAGAAAATCTGCTTTTCACCCAGAGCACTTGGCTGAGGATAGTTGCTGGAATCCCCCACCTTGAGCTGGAGATAAAGAGAGGTGGGTTCTGTTCTCCACGTGCTTTTGACTTGAAAGGTGGAGTCATTCTTATTTAGGCTCTGAATTTACTTTTTCCAACCTTGGAAGAAGTTAACTATGTTTGAGAAACATCTTCAGAACTGATACTTAAAGAAGGGGAAAGAAACTGATTTTTCATTGAGGCCACGTGTACTGTGCTAGACCGGACAGCTTTAAATCCATTGGGTTATACATCCTTCAACACAGGACATCAGCATTCCCCTCCATGCCGCCTTTGAGGCCAGAGAAGAAATTGAGTTTGGAAAGGTTAGCATACTCAAGATCACATGGCCTCGGATGGGGAGTCTGGATTCTAACCCACACCTCCAAGGTTCCAGAGTCTCTACCTGTATCTACATGATACATTTTCTTAAAGAAATAATAAAAGCTATGCTGAAGGTAAACTGGGAAGCTTAAAGAGGAGCATTAAATAATCCCCCTACTTTGTAATTAAAAGGATTTCTTTTTATACCCCATAAAGTAATCACCATGTACCATAGAAAGTCTATATTAGTATATGGGAGTGTGGGTGAGTTGGTTATAATAATGCTTTTTTACAATTCTCAAGACACGTTTATTATCTATTATCTCATTTGATCTTCTCAAGACTCTTGGGAGGCTGTTGGTGGGGGGCAAATGTCCTCATTTTCCACCCGAGGAACTGGGCCTCAGAGGGAATAGAACTTGGGGAAAGTCCTTCAGCTATGCTAGCCCCGGGCCCTCTGTGCCCACCTCCTGGGCACTGCCCAGGCAGCATGCCATGGTGGGTTGGAGACGCTGACCTTCTTCCCTCATAAGCCTGGGTGAGCTCAAGTGAACTCTGACTCAGTAAGGGTTAAGACACATAAACTCTTTTATGAGTAGTAACCATTTACTGTGCCCCGTAAAAAAAAAAAAAAAAAAAAAGGGCCCCTTTCTGTTCTGGCTGCTTTCCCTAGCAAAGGGGGTACCAGCAAGGAACAGCAGTGCTCATGGGTAGAGGAGCCTCTTGGGGCGGGAGGGGGGCAGGTGGTAATGGGGCAGCTGTGGCCTCCTTATCCTAAAGGCTTCCCTGTGGGTTGAATAGTTCTGGATGCAGTCAGGGGATTGCAGACAGAAAAGATGCCTGTCCCAAGGAAAGGGGCCGTGGGCACTTGGTCACAAGTGGAGAACTGTGGTATTTATGGGATTCCTTTTTACTAATTGCTAAGCTTTCCACATGCACAACCTCATTTGATTCTCTCAGCCCTGTGAGTTTGCAACTGTTCTCAATTTATAGGTGGGGAAAGTGAAGATCAGAAAGTTTCTGGCTAGACAGACGTGGAACTTGCTCAAAGTCCCACACAGCAGGGGACCCGGGATCTGAGCCCAACTCTCCCCAGATCTAAAGCCCGGTTGCTTAGCCCTCACATCAATCTGCCTTCTAGATTTGGGGGAAGTAAGTGGTGAACAGAAACCCTGAGCTGGCTGAGAAGTAGCTAGCTGGTGATTGGCTCAGGGCACATCTGGGTCCCACAGAACAGCCACTTTGAAACAGCCCTGCAGGCAAACCCTTGTGAAAGAATTTCAGGGAAGACTTCCCCCACCCCAGCCCTGCAGGGCCCATCCCTCCATGCAGATGGGCTGGGCCCTGAGCTTCGGCTCTTTCAGGGTTAAACAGTAACCTTTCTACTGCTTGTGGTTGAGCAAATGCTGGCGAGGAACAAGCCCAGCCTTGAGCAAACAGGAGACCTGGCCGTGCCCCTTCCCTCCCCCAGCTGCCCCTTTGGGGGCCTGCAGGTTTCTTTTGCCCTGAAGTCGCCCATTGGATTTCTTAGCTGAGGGCAACTGCTCTAGAAAGCTCAATGGGAAAAGAAGAAGAGGGCTTGCCTTCTCTGAGAGAGAGAAGCAAAGAGGTTTCTGGAAGGGGACGTAAGAATCGATTTAGTCACCTTTCTAAAATTTTTGCACACAGGGAAACTGAGACCCAAGACTGTTTCTGGTTTGGGTTACCAGAGGGGGAGTGGCTCTCCTCCTCATAACACCTGCCATATAGCCGTGTCTTAATTTGTGCCAACCGCTCCAGGTATAGAAACTCACTTAATCTCCAGCCAGCGCACATAGTAGGTCTGGTGATCTGCGTTCTGCATGTGAGGAAACAGGTTCCGAGAGGTCAGTGACTTGTCTGAGTTAATACTAACCGGCCGGTAAGGGGTAGAGCTTGGAATCAAGCCTGTTCCTTCTGGCTTTGAACCTCATATATATGGTGCCACCACACAGATCCCGGCTCTGCCCACCTCCCGGCCCCTGGTCTACTGTGGTGCTCACCATTCTCTTCTGTATTTCTTTTGCTACCTTCTACTTAGGCTGGATTCAGGCCTAATTATTTACCAAACAGCCATGATGATGTTAATAATCATCACGAATGTTCCTGTTTGGCCTAGCTTGACTCCTAATCACAGCTCTGTCCCTGGTGCCTGGAATAGTACCCAGCCCATTGTATGGCTGGTAAATATTTGTTGAGTGAATCAATATGCGAATGAAATTTTTATGCCTCTTCCAGACCCCTCTTCTCCCCTCTGAAGCCCTACCTAGGACCAGAGGAGTAGGAGCTAAGTTGGAGGAAGGGGTTTGGGGGCTGGAAGCTCTCTACTGGAGCGATTTCAATCTGGGGGACATTGGTGACACCCAAGGATATGATTTCCCTAAAACAGGCAGAAAAATTTCCATGAGTCGCCGCTATGAGGCTACCTTCTCTCCTCGCCCCAACATTTTAGAAAGAGCAAGTTATCTTTACAGGCCCTGGGTCATGCTCAATTGCCTTCTGGAACAGGCCGCTCTTCTTTTGAGTGACTGAACCTACTTCTAGGGCTTGAGTCTAAAAGGAGGAGAGCGTCCGACTTGAGAATAGGGAATATTATGAATGCCGAAGGGGTGAGACGCATTGTTCTAAAGTGTAGAATATTTATGTTGTTTAAAAAACCCAAACAGTTCCCCAGGAGAGAAAGGCTCTTCTCCTGTGTCCTTTGCTGAGAAAAGGAGACTGAGAGAGCCACCTTCGGGTCAGTTTCCAAGCCCGTGGTATTCTTCAGGGCTCTAAAAGGAGAGAGAAAGCTCATCAGAATTTTTACTGGGATTCCTGACATTATCATGGAGCCAAATACTGGAGGAGCTCTAAGTACCTACGTCTGAAGTTCTTTGACATGTGGACACGGGCTGTGGCAGGTATCTACACTGAGGAAAGTCGGTTAGGTGTTCGAGTGCAGGGCCTCTCAGTTGTGTTAGGACTTGTGAACGTCTGATTTCAGATCCGAGGGCCTGTGCAGGTGCCGGGTCTATGCCGCCACCGGCTTGGATTTTTATTGATTGCAATTTCACTTTACACGAAATCTCTTTGGCATTTTCACTTTTGTAAAAAAAAAAAAAAAAAAAAAAATCATGGCTGCTGGCCAGACTCGCCCTGTGAGCAGGTATTGCATTTTCCTCCTGCTTCATTCCTGATCAGAGATTATTCATTTATGAATGGGTGGCTGTAAAAACTTGCCTCATGCATATGAAAGTTGAACCTGGAAATTTTTAATTGCCAGTGAGTTTTGCTTTTACTAAAGGGGCTGTGGTAACGTGCTTTGGAGGCAGTGGATGGCAGGACAAATTCTTTTTTTTTTTTTTTTTTAATTCCTGAATTAACTCTATGATCTGTGCTCCCAAATGACGTTTGTCCAAGAGGCACTGACCGAATGAACTGTTTGATCCCCTTACAGATCATGATTCTGGAAGGAAGTGGTGTAATGAATCTCAACCCCAGCAACAATCTCCTCCACCAGCAGCCAACCTGGACAGACAGCTACCCCACGTGCAATGGTAAGGGGACCGAGTGGGCGTCAGTGTCACGCCCCGTGGGGCTTTTTCCTCTGTTTTAATTATGCTTCGTTTCTCAACTTAATGTTTGAAAAACGCAGGTTTTATTCAGCAGGGGTGTGGGGACGAGGGGGAATGGAGCAAACTGCGTGCTGGAGGTCCCCATAGGCTCTTGGGGCTCTAGACAGAAGCTGGCTCCAGATATTCCATTGTTTCCTCGCAATATTCAAGGCAGTCTGGCAGAAAGGGTGGTAGAAGGTATGCCCAAAGGGAAGCTTTTAACACTGTTTGGCTGGGATATCAGGATAGGATAGCAGACGAAAGGGTGTGTGTGTGTGTGTGTGTGTGTGTGTGTGTGTGTGTGCGCGCGCGCGCGCGCTGTGTGGAAACGTGGAACTTAAGGAAGACAGGGTTACAGCAGCTTATTCTAGTTCATCTTCCGTGACCAGCCTTCGTAAGGGGAGAGATTTGTTGGACCACGTGTCTCCCTTTGGGGCTTTCACTTGGAGCCGATTGATTCGAAGAGGGAGGGCCTGCTGATGCGGCTTCCGGAGGGTTTGGGGATCAAGCCCAGGGCTTACTGTAGAAGTGAACTGGATGAAGACGTAGCTGAATCAGGCCCCACCCCCCACCGTGAAGGCCTTAGGTTCAGGCAGACTGCCGTGCATCAGACTGCAGTGGGTTTAAGGAGCTCCAGGCTCCTCTCCTGCCCCAAACTGGCTGCTAGTCTCCTTGCAAGAGATTCTGCTGCCCTTGCTCCTCCGGAGATGTGGAAATGGGCTGTCGGCAGCGAGCACAGCCGGAGAAGCAGAACAGGAGGAGAATGGAAGGCTTGCGTTCTCCAATGAGCCGTTGATCGAAGTGCAGCTCCACCCCTTTCAGTTTGGAACCCCAGTCAAACAGGGTTGGGAAGCATGGTCAGGTGACCTTCCCTCATTTGGCCACCTGTCCACAGAACTGCTGCGCTTTCCGGGCAGTGACATTGTCTGGTGCAGGCCTCAGATTCCTCGTGAGGACCTCAAAGGAGGATTCCAAATAGGGTAGGAAGTTTCTTCAGCCTGGAAAGTCTTTGGCATCCCCAGTATGGACCCCGGATTAGGACAGCATTCCTCCTGTGTGCTTTGGAGAAAGCTGGGGCAGTGTTTTTAGCAGGGAATAGAACTTAGGGGCCCCAAAGAAGTCCCAGTTCCTGGTCATGATTGACAGGGGTCAGTTGAATAATAGACAAGAGTTGAACTTATGGGATTTTCAGGGATTCTCCTAAAACTTGAGGAATCGGATGAGTCCCCTGGCAGATGGGGAGAACCCATCTTTAGACAAAACTCTCCGGTTCTCCCAGGCTCTAACAGGATACAATATCAGGAACTATCCTTTATTCTAGGAGTTGGGAGAGGAAATGGAGAGGCCTGTTGTCGGGTTATTGAGAGTTATTTCTCTTATTTCTAAACTCAGAGCTATACTGTCATAGCAGAGTAATTATCTTGGGGAAAAAAAGATCAAGGACTCAGGGAGTGACAAAAATATACCTCATCCTGAAACAGCTGTTTTTGTGAGACACCAAAAAATTGGAAGGACGTGCAAAGAGCCAGTGTAAGCTCTGCATGTTTGTATATTTGGGAATATTTCTGTGTAATTAAATTTTGGGACCAGATTGTTCCAATCCTTGTCCTTGTTCCCCACCACAATTGGCTTCCCCTTCAGGGCCCCAGTGGAGGGTTTAGGGCTGCTTTTGTCTGGCCATGACGGGTAAAGAGTGAAGCACATACTATGAGTGTAGATATGACCCATGGCAGTCACCTTCGGACCTAAATGACCTCTATCTCTTGCTCTTAACGCTTCTGAGGTCTGGAAGCAGGGGATGAATTCAGACGGGGTGAAACATTCCCCCTTCAGCCTTTCTGAGGGGTTGAGGGCTAGGCAAACAGCATTAAGGGAATCAAACCCTTGGAGCTCTTTAGCTGCTTGTCACTCAAACTGTATCCACAGACCATCGTCATCATCACCATCATCATCATCGTCATCATCATCTTGTGGAAGCTTGTTAGGAATGCAGAAACTCAGGCCTCACCCTAGATCTATGGAATTTGGATCTGCATTTGAACAACATTCCCTGGTGATTGACAATCATATTAAAGTTCGAGAAGTACTCACCTAGCATGCCTTTGAAGAAACAAATTAGAGATGGTTTTCTTGCACTGTGCTTTCCCATGTTGGTCCATCATTCAGTTTGTGGGAGTATCTGTGTGCCATGTTCAGTCGGACTCCCCCCCTTCACCTTGGTGGGCTACAACAGTGTTTTCCCCTTGTCCCTGCCCCTCATTTTTCTTGGATGAGAGCTCCTCCCCTTGACCTCTGTTTTCAAGGGGACTGTAAGATCTCAGCCCTATTACCATGTCCCCAGGCACAAATTCCACCAAAGAAATAGAGAGAAACACTCTCCATCCACCCCCCCCCCCACCAAGGACCAGGACTTTGGGGTGACTTTGTGAGGTTCTCTTGAGTGAGACAAGAGAGTCACAGATGCGGTAGGTTAGCCCACTTCCAGGTCAGTGATATTTGTTGCCTTTGATGAATTTTACTTCTTCACTGGTATTTAATTTAACCATCTTGTGAATGCACCTCAAACTCTTCTGGAGTCCTACGTGATTTCTTCTTCAGCAACAAATTCCACCAAAGAAATGGAGAAAGACCACCTACGATGGCCTAGTCTCTGAGTCTCTTTCGGTAGGAGATACAAAGATGAGTTAGACAGAGTCCATGACCTTGAGTTTACAATTTGCAAAGAAGGATGAGACAGAACTTAGAGATTTGTGAAGACAAGCAGAACATGACAACAGCCATCAGGAGAAATGCCAAGCACATCTCCTGGAGACTCAGGGGACATCAAGCCCTTGCAGTAAGCTGGGGGGATCTGTGATGGCTTTTATGGGGTGGCCAGAATCTGCAGGCTGGGTAGGACTTCAACAGGGAGGGATTGGCAGGATACTAACCAGGCTGAAGGAACACCTTCAGAAGTGATAGATCACTCGAAGAATAGTTACTGAAGAGCCCCAGTGCTGGACTTGTCAGTTTTGCACTTAATTTCAGTGAATAATGGGAAGCCACTGAGGGTAGCTGAGTAGGAAAGTGACATCATAGAGGCTGCAATAATCCATGGGGGGCAGGGGTATATCAGCACAGTTTGCTGATGGCTAGTCTGGACCACTCTGGGGAGAAGCAAAGGTATCAGAGAGAAAAGAACGTTATTCTCAGGCTTTATTTTTGGTTGAAAATGGTCTGAATTTGTGTGTGTGTGTGTGTGTGTGTGTGTGTGCGCACGTGTGTGCGTAACAGAGAGGAAAAAGTGGGAGAGAGAAAGAGAAAAGAGAGGAAGGGAACCGTGTGGGTGTGGACAAGAGGCTATTAGGTTGCTGACACTGTGGTGACACTTTAGCTTTCATGGCACTTTGCTGGAGGTGGGAATGAGCTCATGATCTCAGAGTACTTCAGGTCAAGTCTGTGTGCTCACGAAGTGCCCAGGGGTAAGTGTTGTACTAGGGAGGACATGAACTGGCAGGGAGGCTGACGATCAGCCCCCGCCACAACTGAGGAAGGGACCGGGTTTCTGAGAGCCTCCTCTCCAGAGCCCGTCTCGTGCCCCAGCCCCGCCACTGCCGTCCCCTGACTGTAGCGGTGCTGACGCCTGGCAGCCGGTGGTGCATCTCGTGTCCGAGATGATGTCCGGTAAGAACCACGGGTCGCTCACGGGACCGCCTCCTGTTTTGCAGTTTCCAGCGGGTTTTTCGGAGGCCAGTGGCATGAAATCCATCCTCAGTACTGGACCAAGTACCAGGTGTGGGAGTGGCTCCAGCACCTTCTGGACACCAACCAGCTCGATGCCAGCTGCATCCCTTTCCAGGAGTTTGACGTCAATGGCGAGCATCTCTGCAGCATGAGTTTGCAGGAGTTCACCCGGGCGGCGGGCACGGCGGGCCAGCTCCTCTACAGCAACCTGCAGCATCTCAAGTGGAATGGTGACTATCTCTTGTCTACCCCTCTGGGAGCCGGCTGCAGAGAGCAGGGACCCCGCAATTGGCAGGGCTCCTTGTCAGGGACATCAGAGGACGGTCTCACCTCCCAATTACTGGGTCCCGAGGGAGGGACGGAGAAAGGAGGCGAGAGAATAGGCACAAAGTCTAGGGTTCCAGGTGTGTCTAATCCCATATAAACCCAAGATAATTTCATTTCTCCTTATGGTTAATTTTTAAACTGGATATTCACAGACTCACTATCAGAAAACCTTTTCTTCTTTCCCTCGCAAACAGGTTTCAATAGCTTAATTCCCGATCACTTGCTTGTTAAGATCATCATGGATACTTTTTCTTTTTTTGAAACTTCTGGACCTAGGCTCTTAAGATGGGACCTACGGGGGGTAAGAAGAAACGCAGAATTAGGTCTATGTTTGCGTTTTGGGGACGAGATGGTTCGCGGTATTTCAACAGATTCTTAAAAGATCTGAAACTCAAAAAAAGGGGGAGAAGTGGGGTTACAACTAATGGTCTGCACACGTGTGGGATGTTTCTGCAGCGATTTCCGGAGTTAGGGCCGCCCCAGCGCCCCAGATGTGTCTTTCTTGAAGCCTTGCCTAGAACACAGGCAGGCTACCCTTTTGCACACTGTGCATCAGTGATAGCTTATTCACACACCTTCCATACTGGCTCGTCAGACACGCTAGGGCAGACAACTCACCTTGCAGAATGTCTTTGACACTGACATAAGGGTCTGCTGATAATACCAGTAAAAACCTAGCTCTTCTGAGAACCGTGGGCATCTTGGAAGGCAGTAACATGTAGGAATTGCGAGCTGGCCTGTCCACATCAGAACGGGCATGTCTGTCTTAGCAGAACCTATGTTTGGGCAGGTAGCTGTAACTTTGGGAAGGCATCAGTTCCAGGGCTCTGAAGCAGAGTCAGACTGTGACAGCCGTTACCAACACTGAGGAGGACCCAGGGTCTGGCCTCAAAGCTGGCAGCTGGGGTGGCCATTTTGGATGACCTCATCCAGCTCCCGGGCACTCCCTTCTTCCCAAGTACCTCACACAGACGGTTGCTCATTTTTCTTTTACTAGAACCAGACCAAACAAGGCTCTATAAATAACCCTCGGGAATCTTCAGAAGGAGCAGACTTACACTTGAAGATTTAAAAATATTTACCTCCCTACCTGCAATTAAATCCACTCCTTTAAAGCTTTGCCCTGATTGGAACCTAAGGCAGACAGGCTTGGGAGGCAGAGAGCGAAGGTGCTGCGGCCATCTTTGACCTCCTATGACTTGCCTGGTCCCACTGCATTCTGTTGGTGCCTCTGAGTGCCTGATCACCAGATTTCTTCCCTTTGTTTCCTTGTTCGCCTTTTTGTAGACATTATATTAACTTATATTCTTTGAGTGTTTATTTATACCGGACACTCTAAGTGAATTGATTCATTTAATGACCTTATGACAAAAACTAAACATTGTACCCATTTTACAGATGGGAAACCCAAAGGTCAGAGAGGTTAAAGGTATGACCTCTTCTCTTGAGATATTTAAAATCTGTCTGGAGAGGACACACATACTCAACTCATTCACGTGTGTGTGTGTGTGTGTGTGTGTGTGTGTGTGTGTGTGTGTGTATACGTTTATTTTTGGTATTCATTTATGTGGACATACCTCACAGATTGAATCTAATCAAATGGGTTTCATTACATTTAAGATCAAAGAAGAATCAAGCCAGTCAAAATGGTTTCTAGCCTATTTTTGTTTTCATTTTGTATCATATCTTAGTAGGGGAAAGCACCTTAGAGGCCATCTAGTGACTTTATCTAGTTTAATCCCCTAAATTTACAGATGACGAAAGCAAGACCAAGAAAGGCGAAGTGCCTCACAGCTATTAGTGGGAAAACTGGCCCGCTGACTTCTGAAGTTCTATTTCCATCATACTGGATGGCGTCCCTGTACAAGGCCAAATAATTCCATCCGATGTAGATGCCCTAGCTACTGATTTTCTGGGCCGGGACTCCAGGCTCAAGTTTGTAGGTGCTGAGAGGGAAGCCCCCTCGCATAAGCCAACAGAGGCGGACAGGTGGCAGGACTGGCATAACGTCTTCCAAGAAGCCAGCTCTATCCTTGTTTAAGCTTTTGTGGCTTGTTTAAGTTTTGGCTCCACGTGAGCCGGCTCAGACTTTCCCAATCTGTCCTTCACAGGCCAGTGCAGCAGTGACCTGTTCCAGTCCACACACAATGTCATTGTCAAGACGGAACAAACTGGTGAGTAGCCCCAGACAAAGGGAGCCAACTCGGTAGGCAAAGCCCCGGGGGAGGACAGTTGGAGGGAGTCAGGAGAGCGTGGGGGCAGACGGATCCAGTGTGATGGCAGGAAACCCAAGGGTGCCTCTTCCCTGGCCGCCTCCAGCGGGCCACTCCACCATGAACCTCGTTCTGTGCCTTTGGGACCAGTGACTGCCATCTATTTCTGATCTAGACTGGTGCTGCCCACACTTCTCTGCTTCCCACTACTGGTCAAGGCACCATGCAGGCTCTGGTCCAAGAGCAAGAAAAAATGCAGAGCCTAGGTGGGCCTCCTTCTCGTAGGAAGAGAGTCAGGGCACTGGGCTGAGCCGAGTTAGAAGAAGCAAGGGGAGGGAAGAGACAAAGGCCAGTGTCTCCTCCCCGCTCCTCTTTAGGTGGGGGTATATTTCACAAAAAGGAGGAACATACAGACGTGCTCTTGTAGATACTGTAGCTTCTGGAAGGCCCTGGGGGGATGTCTAAGAGCAGCTGCAGAACCCAACTCCTGCCTCAGGTGCATTTTTAGACAAAAGACACTATTCTAGGCTCTGAGTAGGCTGTGCAATCTCATAGTATCTACATTTACTTTTGTTCTTCCCCTGACCAATCAACCCTCCTTTCTCTGTCCCACATCTTTCTCCTGGGGACTTTCTGCCGGTCTGTAGGACTTGCAGAGGGCAGGCAGGAGCTGCCTTGAGAAACTGCGCCCCAGGGCCTGGCACCAATCAGATCTCCTTGCATCTTGGCCTTTGGCCTATGACCTCTCCATCTAGGGAGACCTATGCAAGTCCCCCAAAGTCTACTGGCCACGATAAAATCGTGCGGCTGCCGCTGCTCCAGGGTCACTCCCTACAGGCACGTCAGTGAGATTGTGAACCACGTGGGATGAGTTTGCCACAGGCCTCCCTGAGGGTTGCACGCTAGTCACGGAGGACAGGATTTGACCTGGGGCGGTTTGTGAGTCCCTAGGGGCTAAAAATGACCCCACGCAGTTATTTGCTCTCTTTGAGGCTAGTCTCCCATTAGTAAAGAGAAAACAATGGCTGTTAAGCATGTTAATTAGGTTTTCCTAGCCTTGCCCTCCCCTACCAGCGCTTGGGTTCCCCAGATGGTCTGTGCTTCTGGGCCTGATTGCCCTAGAGGCGGACACTGGACTTGTCCCAGAGGCTGGGGTTCCGCCCCTACTCCCACCAGGACCTGACAGCCCCATTGGAGGAGCCAGCTGGTACTGGAGAGGGCCCAAATAACCTGATAATTCCTCCTTGACCATCCAGACATTCTTGTGTTGCCAGTTCAGAAAAGCTAAGCCAAAGGGTGGAGAAGAGGGTCCACCCTAGGAGGAGGGGAGAAGAGGCTCAAGAGGGGGCAACACCCCCCAAAACTTTTCGGTTCAATTTGTTTTCAGAGACAACAACAGGTGTATGAGGTGACCCAACAAGGAGAGAGGGTGTGACCCCAGGAGACTGGGCTTGGGGTGGCCAAACACGTAGCTATTAGCTAAAATACCAGCTAAATCCCTATGGCGTAAACAGGACGACTTAGCCAGTGAGTCTATGCTATAAAAACAAAATGAAACTCGGCCAGTGGCTTACCACCCTGACCCTGAAATTCAGAACCCAGACAGGAGGGGAGCTGAGGGCAGCCTCCATCGGTGAAGAGGGAAAAGCAGGACGTTCCTGGTGGGGACAAGGTGAGAGCTCCTGCCAGGTCTCACAGCTCTTGGCCAGGAAAGAAAATGCTTCTGTTGGCGATCAGCCCAGACGTGGGGGTTGTGTAGGAGTTGGGCTCCATTTGGGGTAGGTGGGCGGGAGTTTCCTTCAAATCTGAAATCTGAAGAGTCAGACATGCTTACCCAGCACCCTGCAGGGGTGGGGGTGGGGGGAAGAAGCACGCTTCTTTTCCAAGATGAGGCAATGGGGCCTCACTCTCCAACGTTGTTTGCTTGATTAGGTGACACGCTCTTCTCCCTCTCTATTTTGTTTTGAGAATTTTATGTTGCCCCTTAAGATAATTGGAGAAATCCTGGGGGGAGGGAGCTGTCATCCAACTGGAGGGGGACTTCCAATATTCAGCCACAAAGACACCGTGATAAGACTAGCTAGACTTCCTGCAAGGAAACATTAATTCTCCCAGGAAGAGATTTCTAGGAAAAGACGCTCATTAATTAGGAATTATTTGTCGCCAACAATTTCTTTTTCTAATGTGAATTTTATCTAGTAGAATGCAAGACAATGCCAGGCTCCCGAGCCCAGCCCCTGCCACGTGCAGACTGGGAAAATTCCCAGGAAGCCAAAGCGATGGTCTGGGACCGGGTCTCACTGCGGTAACTTGTCTCATGTCCCCAAAGAGGCAGCAGGTATAGAACATCTGGCTGGGGCCGTGATAAAGCCCATTTCCCCCAGGACCCTGGAAGAAAAGTGAGTTACTTGTGGCAGAAACAGAATCTTACCCTTTCTCTATGAGGACCACCCACTATGTCCTGCCCCTCTCTGAGGAGCAGGGAGTTAGAAAAGGCAAACTCATCACCCAGGGGAAGATGCTTGCTGACCATTCCCACTTTCCGTCTTTTGTAGACCCTTCCGTCATGAACGCCTGGAAAGAAGAAAACTATTTATATGACACCAGCTATGGTAGCACAGTAGGTAACTAACTCCCTGACACTTAAAGGCCTTTGACATTTTTACCCTGTTTTCTAACAGCCACGAAGTTACATTGTAAGGAGGGGGCGCCTAATGTCCTTTGTCTTTTCATTGCCGCAGATCTGTTGGACAGCAAGACTTTCTGCCGGGCCCAGATCTCCATGACAACCACCGGTCACCTTCCTGTCGGTAAGTTGTCCTGACATCAGGGCCCAAGTGTGCCACCGGCAAGTCCTTACTGAGAATGAATGAGAATCACCAACATCCTAGGTTTCCACTTTGCTGGATGGAGTCTTTCTCATTAAAAGACTAGGAAAGGAAAAGACTTGCTCTTTTTAAGAGGCTTGCTTTCCAGCCAATATTTGTACCTCGAAAATGACCACCAGGGAAGCCTCTGGGAAAAGTGTTTGTCTCCTGTGAAACCAAGTCACCCTCTCGTGACAACAAAAACCTCTCTTTTCAACACGGACTTGCTCTTGGGAAACTATCTGATAAAACTATTCAGACTTGGGCATAGTTATGGGGGAAGAAGGCCATATCTAATTTTCAACAAACTATATCTGACTTTAGGGGAAGGCTATCTAAAAGTGGCCTTCAGAGATCAGCAAACCTTTGCTGATGGTCTCTGAGTAGAAGGGTGGCAGTTGGACATTTCTAGAACCCTGGTTTTCACAGGTCAGTTTTTAAGTCTGCCCCTGATGGCTCAGATTAGTCAGACCACCTGCACTTTATATGAACTATGTTCACATTAGTTGTGTTTGGTTAAAATTGGATGCAACTGGGGGGCTACCCTTAGCTCTCGGTCAAGGTTCCACTGAGGGGGTTGGTTTCTTGGGAGTCTGCAGAGGCGCTTTCAGATTATCTCTCCCTCCCCTCACAAACAGGGACATTGGCAGGTGCCATGTGAGAACTGGGGAGGTGAACAGAGGGTTCCATGTTGTCTCTTGACCTGGGTACGAACCCGTAGCTCTGCTTGGGTCTGTGAGGTTCGGAGCTTAGACTTGTCATGAGTCAATTGCTCTTTTCCTGGAATTGAATTCGGGGCATCTTAAGAATTGGGATTTAAATGAAGAACTTGGAATCAAACAGCCTCTCCTCCCCTGACCTCCCCCTCCTTTTTTTTTTTTTTTTTTTTTTTTTTTTTTTGCTTTTGTTCATTGTGTTTGAGAACTGAAGTAACAAGATTTGAGGTTCTGTTTTCGGGTCAAACCCCTTGAGT
The DNA here is from genome assembly GCF_018350215.1 of Panthera leo. Taxonomy (NCBI): domain Eukaryota; kingdom Metazoa; phylum Chordata; class Mammalia; order Carnivora; family Felidae; genus Panthera; species Panthera leo. Next base: position 88,479,356 of record NC_056688.1, read on the forward strand.
GAAACAGAGCTGGGAGCCGGCGTAAATGCATCTGGAACTGAAGTGAAGAATGAAGGCCAATTCGTTTCCCTACTTCCCCCTCCCCTGATGGCCCAGAGGGTTATGTGTCACCGGAAGGATTTGTGTAACTTAGGAAATAGATCAGACACTGGAAAGGCTCTGCAGTGGGTTTGCCATTCTGGGGGAACAGAAACAATTGGGGGGAAATTTCTGCAGCAGCCATGGCCACCCAGTCCAGACCCAGGATTTCAGAGCTGAGGAAACCATCCGGTCGCACTCTGACTCCCTCTCACGCTTTGCAAGGTGGTACCTCCTGCTTCCTTCCGGTTGGGTCTCTGGCTTATGGCGAAAGATGGCAGCTGAGAATAAACTTGCGCAAACCACTTCCTAAGCTCAGAGGTTGTTAGGTCTTTGGGCACCTGGGAAACATAAAAGCCAGGTCACAGCTCCCCTGCCCTCACAGCCTGGCCAGGCTTCTCTCTTCTGTCTCCTGCCTTATCTTCTGGAGTCTCAGAACCAATAGGGGCCCTTTCTGCTTTCACATTTGCAGTAACCGGGAACTCACTGTCCCCTTATCCCACCTTTGAATCATCCTGATAAATGGACTTTGCAGATCTGCACACCTTTACCTCCATTGATCCTGGATTCCCCCGTCCGCTGTTCCTATCCTACGATGGAACCGCAGTGAAACAATCCGGGACCTCTACCAGAATCATTACAGCAAGAATCAGCTCAGTGTCTGGGCTTGGGAGATTCTTGGGAGGAACGGCCCTCCAGTGGGATAGTGAATTACAGCCTTGTATGATGGGTCCACTCCTTCCAAAAAGGTTTAGTCTTTGCTGAACCCCTGTAAAAAGACCTTTGTCATTTGTCTGAGTCTTTAGATTTTCAGTTCCCATTAAATCGGGTGCAGGTAAATATCTTTCTATGTTTTAATGCCAGTTACAAGCCAAGCGAAGGCGAGGCCCAGCATAAACTGATGCCCTCTGTGATAAACGCAGGTGGGGAAGCAGGCTTTGTTTTGATTTCTCTGTCGTCTGCCCATTTCACAAAATGGCTGCTGCCAGTGTTCCTGATCTGCCCGATAGTCCTCGAGCCAATCATGCCAACTCGGGCTTGATGTGTTTATTCACTGACTTGTTGAGCCTAGAGCTAGGGTGGCACGGTCTATTATAACACTGACATTTGTATATCCCGTAAAGAAATGGCTCACAGCTGAATCACATGCAAATGCTTCTAATCTTCACTTCTTGCGAAGCGACTTAGCTGAAGTCATGCTCTGGAACTTGCGTCACACACCTGTGGCTTGGTGCTGCCCTTGCCCAGACTGGACCTTGGCCTGAGGTACCTGGGAGCAGAGCAAGAGAAAGCCAAGCTGGACAACTTCCCCAGAGCGAGCCATTATTTTATGAGAGTGAATCACTCAACCACATGGCTAACTTCAAAGGTTTTGACTTTTATTTTGGGGTGAGGGGAAGACACAGGGGGAGAGGCCATCGTATTAAAGTGAGCTTTCAGATCAAAAGACTTTAGTGCTAAGGCAGGTTGGTGATTCCACAGCTTGTCCACACACACCAGGGACGGGAAGAGGAGGCTGGAAGAAATCTCGAGTTTCCTTTTGCCTTTGGCTGTATAGTCAGTCCCCCGTATTATTTATGATGGAAACACTTTTGTTAGGAGAGTTATTTTATTCTTTGTTTTTAGTTTTTCTTTAAGCTGGATAGAGGTCCAGTCTCGGTAAATGGCTGACATCTCACAGAGGAAACTCCCTCATGGTCCGTCTGGTCTGGGGTCTTTAAGTCTAGAGTCCACGGACTGCTAAGCGAGCCTAAACCCCTAAAGTTGTTCACAGATTCTCCCTGAGTGTACACATATGTGCATTTTTTCTGGGGAGAGGGTCTAAGGTTTCCATCTTATTCGCTAAGTTACCTTCCCCCCAAAGTAATTGACTCTATGTCAGCTTGGAACCCCTAAATATTATTTAGGCCAATATTATTATTGAGGCCAATAAGCCAAGAAACACTTGGGTTTTTCTGAGTTCAACCCTGGCTCTGAAATAATGGCCCCATATCCCTCTTGGATGCCATTGGAAAATGAGCTTTGCTTGTGGCCTCCTGGGTAAATGCCACTCTTTGTCTGCAGAACAACGCGGCCCTGTCAGAGTGATGTATCACTTGGAAACCGGGGTGGGTGCCAGGCCTGTCGCAATAGTGTCACATCCTGATGGGATGTTGCAACCTCGCCCTGAAACCTACAGGGAGGGAGAGTGGAGTCTCCTCACGTTTCCTGTGAATTTGCCCTTCCAGATTTCAGAGAAACCCAAGTCAGGTGCAGGCCCTCTTGCCGGCAACGCCTGGGGAGAGAGTCTTAACCAGAGTGAGAGGCTTCTCTGCTAACCAGAGCTGGTGAAATCCCCGTCCACCCACCATGGCTTACAGAGAAACTGCTCGGAACGCTGAGTCGTGACAAGCCGGGTGCTCCTATAGGTGGACGTGTCCATACATGCTGGAAAATACAGAATCCTCAAGTCGGAATTGCTTCTCCCCCGCCAGCTAGAGCATTAGAGAACTGACCCTGATTCTCGGCAGGGAAGACATCTGTGAAGTCTGTGCTGTGCCACCATCTTTGGAAATGGCACAGGGTGGTGGTTGAGATGAAGCCTCTGCATTCAAACTATTTGTGTTCACGTCCCGACTCCCCTCGCAGGCTGTGTGACTTTACACAAGGCATCTGACCTCTCTGTGTCTTAGCTCCACCACAGCTATAATCTGTGAATCATAGCAGTACCCACCTCATAGGTGGGTAAGTAAATAAGTAAATAAGGTCATTAAGGTAAAAAGCTTAGCACAGGTACATAGTAAGTGCTCAATAAACAGTAGCTATGCTTCTTAACCATTTTAATTAGGAGCTAATGGTTATTCTAACTCTTTGAATGATGACACTCTTGACAATTAAATGAATGTCAAGAACCCTGTCCCTTTGCATACAGTTTCAGTCAGTCTGAAATGCCCTTGAAGGCCACACAGGGGTCAGTGAACCCTAGCTTAGGAAGCCCCGATGTAATGCCCACAGAAGAGATGCATTTTACTGGCCCAGTTCCTTAACAGGATTGGCTTGCATTTAGAGACTACTCTGTATTAAAATTGTGGATTTCTGATTCAGAGAGTTTTGGTGAGATCTGCTTTGGTCCTCCAAATACCTGAGGCGCCCAATCTCTCTCTCCTCTCTCTCTCTCTCTTTCTCTCTCTCTCTCTCTTTCTCTCTCTCTCTCTCTCTCTCTCTCTCTCACACACACACACACACACACACACACACACTCCACATACCCATGCATACATGCACTGCTAGACCATTTAGTTTTCTTTTTAAGAAGTTTCATTTCACAGATCTGCCTCTGCCGTCTTCTCTTTGGCGATACTCTCAAGGGTTACCATGATGAGTCATTTGTTAAACTAATCTGTGTTTCCATAGTCCACTGGTGGCCCTCTGTACTGAGCTCAGGCCAGTCAATGGTCTCTTTGTCAGGCTGATTAAAATGTAACTTTGCATGCCAAAAAAGGGCACTCCTCTGGCTTAAAAGCCATTTTCTTTGTTATAAATGTTTACGTTTTATATTATGTAAAAAAAGAAACACACACACACACACACACACACACACATACACACTCAACTTACTTCAATGACCTAAATCCTTCAATGGCTTCTTATCTGAGTATAAAAGCTAAAATCCACAAAGAGTCCCATCAAGCCTGAACCTTTACCCCTTTGTCACAGTTGCACTGGCTTCCTTCTATTCTGTGAATGTACCAAACACATACTGACCTCAGGGCCTTTGCACTTACTATTCTTATTCATAGCAGGTTCTTCCATAAGCTCTCTGCATGGCTGACTGTTTCCCTCACATCCTCCTGGTCCCCTTATCCGTGGGGGATAGTTTTTATCATCTCTGTTTTGTTTTGCTCATATACCACATATACAAACAGTGCCAGGCATGTACTAGGGGCTCAAAAAATATTGGTTAAATGAGTGGATGAATGAATGGAAATCACGATTGTAGGAAAGAGGTAAATTAAACAGTTCTTGTTTTTTCCTTTAGCAGAGTCACCTGAGATAAAAAAGGAGCAAGACCACCCTGCAAAGTCCCACACCAAAAAGCACAGTAAGTTGGCGGGCTTTCAGATGGCTCTTGGCCCTTCCTTCCACGTTGGTCATAATTAGAGGCCGCTAATTTTTAGGCAAATATGGCCTCTGCCTGTTGCCTCCACTTTTCTACCTCCACCTGCGTAGGCGAGAGAGTAGGGATGTCGCTTGCCCAGGGAAGCAGTTTCTCAAATAGAGACCACCCCCCCCCCCCCCAGAGAGTTCCTCCTCATGCTGCTCTATTTGTTCTAAAACTGAGATACCAAGGGAATAACCGCTTCTTGCAGTCATGAGGTTAGTGACTCCCCCCGTTCCAGAAAAATGGGTGGGAAGAGAAGAAGGGTGGGAAGAAACAGCTGAGATTTTTTTTTCCCTTTTGTTGACTGTTGACTTCCTACCTCTGTCAAGTTATTGATCCAAGAGGTGACTGTTTACTCTTAAGATGCAGCAGAGCTCTTTGGAAGTTGCATTTCCCCCAATAATCAAACCTCTTGAAGATACAGGAAATATCCGAGACATGGAGGAGAGGGCACAGAAAGAAATCAAGACGGTGTAATATACAAGTGATAGGGAATCGGACATCTTCACTATCTGTACTCCACATCACTCCACGGAATCGAATGAACACAGCACCCCAAATGGCGGGAGGAATTGTGCGGCCCAAGTCTAGTGGGAGTCCAAGTAGGATTTGGTTGCTAATCTTATTGTAGGAGCTGCTTCATTTTCATATTGGCCCGCTCAACTCCCACAAGACCTTGCCCCAACATATTCTAGGAGTTAAAGTTCCAGAGCCCCGTCGATGTGCATTTGACTAAAGCACAGTTGCTGGGTGAGAGCGATCTACTTGGGCTGAGGTCCTAAACGAAAGTGGTTGAAATTCGCTCTTCAGGGAAATAACAGTTTAAAATGAATCCTGAACAATTTGTCCACAGTAATTCGAAGAGACTCTCCCTGGCATTGGAGGGCCGAGACGTATGCCTTCGTCTTAGCTTTGACACTGGTTAACTGGGTGACCTCGGTCAAGTCACTTACATTCTCTGTGTCTCAGACTCCTGATTTATAAGCTAAAGCCCTGTGCTGGTTCATTCTCAAATGCCTTTTGTTTTGTTCTGATATTTGGTCGTCCCGTGTCTGGCTTTGCTGGTGGGGAGGGGAAAATGGAATGTGTCCTACTTGCTAGAAAATGTCACAACTCTGTGCCTCCTCTGCCCCTTCTTTGCCGTGACTTAGGCCGTTAATACACTCCTTTTCCAACCTCTCCTCAGATCCACGAGGGACTCACTTATGGGAATTCATCCGTGACATCCTCCTGAACCCAGACAAGAATCCGGGGCTAATCAAGTGGGAAGACCGGTCTGAGGGCATCTTCAGGTTCTTGAAATCGGAGGCTGTGGCTCAGCTGTGGGGAAAAAAGAAGAACAACAACAGCATGACCTACGAAAAACTCAGCCGAGCGATGAGGTGAGGAGTTTCCAGTCCCAACCGTGACCGGTTGTTTCCTCGGCGGTCTGAGTCTGACCAGCCACCTCATGCGATGTCCTTTGTTACAGATATTACTACAAAAGAGAAATTCTGGAGCGGGTAGATGGACGAAGACTGGTCTATAAATTTGGGAAAAATGCACGTGGATGGAGAGAAAATGAAAACTGAATCTGCCAACACTTTGAACTCAAGCCAACACATACCCCAGACAATAGCAAACCAAGAAATCCTGCACATGCGTATTTCAAAGACTACTTTTCTCTGATATTTATGTACCATGAGGGGGAACAGCATCCGCTTCTAATGGGAACAAGGAACACTACAGTCGATAAAATTATTTTGTTACTTTGAAGTATGTCCTATATGGGGAACAAACGTACACAGTTTTCTGTGAAATATGAGGCTTGTATGCGGCCGTGATTTGTTTTTGCCTCTATTGAAGTTCTTTTCCATGGCAAGAAGAACAGGATTGGTAGCCTTGTGCTTCCTGCTAAAAGAAAGAAAAAAATATTAGAGGGCATTAAATGTTTTTATGTGCAAAATGATTAGGGAAAGGTGATGTGTCTTCTGCACTTACGAATCCACGTGGCCTCATCAAGAGAGGTGGGTGTGGTTGTTAGCATGGACCCCGATGGTCTCAGATTGACAGGATGAACCAGAGGATGCTGGGAAGTTTAACCTGGGCTTTGGGAGCCGGTGAGTGGAGCATGAAGCCTTCTGAAATCCAAGTGGACTATAATCACCGCATAATCACAGGACTTGCGATGCTTAAATCAGCAAGAAGAATAATGGTGGGGGCTTTCTACTCATTCAAGAATGATTTACCTAATGCCAAGGCTGTTTTTCTCTCTCCCCCTTGGATGATTGGCGGGGGGGGGGGGGGGGTGGAGGGGTGGAAACTTCAATTGCCACCTCTGCTCACTTCTAGATATTTAAGAGAGGGTCTAGCCTTGGTTGTTTTTATCCCAATTGCTCCAAAATAAATGGGAAAAAGGAGGTGGTGATGAGTTTGCTGTTGGAGCCCTATAGCCCCTGAGTAATTCTTTGTTGTGTGTTATTGGGCTGTTTTGTGCATTGTAGGATGTTTAGCAGTAGCCACTAATTGCCAATAGCACTCCCATCCCCAAAGTTGTGACATCTTCAGAAATTGCCAGGTATCCCTTGCAGGGCAAAATTGTCCTTGGCTGAGAACCACTGATGTAACCAGTCAAGAGGAAGGTGGTGATTTACTCTCAGAACAAAGCTATGTGTAGGTCTTTTAGTCCCTAGAGTGAGTAAAAGCAAGACTGCAAAGTCAACCAATTTTTAATTTTTAAAATGTCAGGGACGATGGGAATTCAGGAATGGGACATCTAGAGGGAGTTTTCAGAACCCCAGATGAGAGCCAAAGTCAGATGACAAACTAAACAGTAATGTAGCAAAGAACTATAATAGAAGACATTTCACTAGAATGAAAAAGAAGAGTAAAAATTAAATTGCACAAGGAAATGCTGAGAAAAGAGAGAGAGAGAGAGAGAAGAAGGGAGGAAATGAGAGAGAGAGAAAGAGAGAGGGTTCCAGGGAAAATCTTTGCACATGTTAATTCTTATCATCATTCCTCTTTTGGATAATCTCTTTCTTGTCTCATCTCGACTCATCCCGAAGTGAATGGTATGTCGCCTAGATTCGTGTCCAGAGGGAAATTTTTGTTTGCTTTGAAAAGGAAAGACAGAAAAGAAAGCAAGAGGGAAGGGAAACAGAGAGCTCAGCTCCGGAGTTATGGTTAGTAAGAAGTTGGGGATTTCTTCGGTGGAATTGTTGAGAGGTGCCTGGAGACTCAGCACTGGGCCCTGCAGTCTGGGAGGAACGTGAGCCTGGGGACACTTTGGAAGTGACTTTAAGCACTCAGATCCCTTTTGCACCTTTTCGTTTTGGTTTCCCGTGTCCTTGGCTTTCTCCCCCCCCCCCCCTTTTGCCTCTCTACCTTGAGCAAAAATGTGGGGGTGAAGACAATGGGTTTCATCAGCTAATGGACCACCTACCACCGTGTCTCACCCAGGGAAGGCGAGTGATTCATAGTCGAAGGTTGTGAAGTGTTTGTAATGTATTCAGAAGGTAGGAAATAAGAATTAAGAATTTGTCCTGATTATAATGAGAGCCGTTATGGACGGTGACCTTGGAGGCCCGGCTTAGGGAGAAGATCTCCTGAAGTTACAACCAAGTCCATTTTTATTTCCGCCTGCCTCGGTCACCTGCACGTACATTGTCAAATAACAGTTACTGAGGAAACTGAGGGAAATAACAACGAGCAACACAGACCTGAAACATGCCCGCGTAAAAAAAAACACAAGGGGCTTTTCCAAGGGAAGCGAAAGAACCGTGAGGCCTTTCCAGCATTTTAGCACTTTTCACATGGAATGAATTAAACATCCAAATATCTGAGTTGGTGTAAACGCATAGATGTTTGCACGTCTGTGTGCATCTGAACCACGCGGCATCATTAGGGGCATCTGCTCACGTGCTCTCTGCCTTTTCCCCCCTGGCTTTGCCTGCTCTTCACCTAAAGTGGCTAGATCCTTCCCGGAGTTCACCCTTCCCCAAACCTGTACGTTTCTCACACTCCTCCTCTTGGCTCTTTCTGCACCATCTCCATCAAGAGCACTTTCTGGTAGGTGGTAAGTAAATCTGGGGAGTACCGACTGGAACAGTTCTGCAGATAATTAACAGATTGTGTTATTTGCCCAAAGTGACGGTTTCTTGGCACCTGGTTCCTGCTTAAATAGGCTGGAGCATTAAGTTCTTAGCGTATCTCTCTATTGTCTTGGCTCAAGTTGATGCATTTTCTATGTGCTGTTCGTGACTTGGAGAACTCATGGCAATTGGGCCATGCCAACTTAGGGTGTGAACGGAATACTTCCCACCACAGTGTTGCAAGGGAGAGCAAAATCCCAGAGAGAAGCCAGCATCGGGTGAAGCACCCTTCTCCACCCGCCCCCCCCCCCCCCACCTTCTCTTGGGGACTCATAGCTTCTCACTCAAGACGCTTATCTGTGTTGGATGCTTACATGGTTATCACACCTGGTCTCTTGAATTCTCAAGGCTTGGGCTCTAATTTGTCATTTTCATGGGAATCCGAGGCAGGAAATGTGTTGCTAAGACTTTGCCAGACTTAGATAATCTGAGACTCCTGGATATGTGACTTGATGAAATTTGAGCTAGGCCTTGGATCCCAGAGACCTATACCTGCGGCTTCTTGAACTTGCCTTCTGACCAGGGCAGACCCAGGTGATGAGTTTTCCTTTGAACATGCCGGTCCTTCCTTAAAGTTCTTGTCTTTCTAGACTGTAAGCTCTTTGAGGGCAGGGACTATATCTTACCCATATTTCCCAGCACCTAGCATGAGACAGGTCCTCAGCAAACATTTGTTGACTTAATGAGCGAATGTCTTCTGGAAGATGTCTCCATATCCATAATTGGGATGTGAATCGTTTCTTCACTGGAATAGGAGCACAATGGCCACAACTTCAAGGGCATGTTATCTATTAGATGAACATTCATTCTACTGTGAGACTTTTTACTTTGCCTTCCTCCTTGTGCTGAAATGAAACCAAACAGACAAGTTGTTTGGTTCCACAAGCCAATATACATCAGAGGAGAATTCTGTTGCCTTATTAGGAGCTGTGAGCCTTATTTAGTACAAGAAGCCAGTAATGGACCTTTGACCTGTTTTAACCAATGAAGATTATGAATGTGTTTATACGATGTAAATTGCTATTTAAGTGTAAAGCAGTTCTGAATTTTAGTATATGGGGGTTGGTTTATATATAAATATATATATATATATGTATTTTGTCTTTTTGAAAAATGCTGAGGGATCTTTTGATAAGGTTAGTCATGCATGTTAGACTTTAATTGTGCAAGTGTGCTGTTTTTCAAATGTATAAAATATAGGAGAAGGTAAAATACTAAGAGGGAAAGGCAATTATGTTATTCTTCTATAGTTACTGTTGAGTGCCTACTAAGTGCACAGCATGGAGCCATATACGTGAGGAGCTTCTTTAATTAGACAGAATGTACCAGATGTTCCATAGGACCCTATTGCGTGGACACATACTGTGTGAAAAAAGGGACAGCGCAACAACGACGGTATCAGAGCTGAATTAACTTCAGCTTTGGTTCTCAGGATTCCATTTCTGGATTAAGATAGCACTTGGTAAAACCCCACCGAGACTGTGCCTGATGAGCCCCTGAAATGTATAAGCCCTCACAGTTAGCTTAATTGGGATTGATCTTTCTGTAGGTATCTGCATAATTCTTGCTTTTCTTCCCATTTGGCTTCTGGGCTGACAGTTGGTGAAAAACAATCCTACTGCCGCTATTTTTTTTTTAAATCAGAAATCTTGCCCTTTATGTGAAATTAACACTGAGTATTTTTGTTTTACGAAAGAATTATATTTTTCAAAGTATTGTTTTTTGTTTGATGGGTCCCAGAAAACACTAATAAAAACCCGAGACCAGCCTGTAATTGTGTGTTTCATGCTTCAAGGAGCCATCTAAACCTGGGCTTAGAGGAAATGCACTTAGTCCATAGCAACAAAATGCATGTAATTCTTGCATATATTTAATAAGCATTTATTGAGCATCTACGATGTGCCAGGCACTATCCTAGACACTAAGCTATGGTAGAGAATGAAAGGGACCAAATCTCTACTCTCATGAAGTTCATGTTTCATGGAATGGAAACAGACAAGAAACAAAATGCTAACAGGCAAATATTAGATGTGTAGTAAAGAAATGTAGAGCAAAAAGGAGTGGAAAATGCTGGGGTGTATGTCGGGATGTATGTAAGTTTAGCTCACATTTCAGTGAAGACCTGCAAGATGTAAGGGAAGGAGTGATGCACGTAACTGGAGGAATGATACCTTACAGAAGGGACCAGCAAGTGCAAAGGTCCTGCGGTTGCTGACATACGTTCCTGACATGTTCAAGGAGCAGCAAGGAAGTCTTTTTGCCAGAGCCAAATAAGCAATAGTAGGAAATGATGTCAAATAGGCACTGGCAGGTTAGATGACATAGAACTTGGAGGATGTTATGAAGGCTCCAGTTTTTCTTTCGAGCGAGGTGGGGAGCTATAGAGAAGTGACATGTTCCCACTTCTGGGTTAAAAGAACCCCTCTGGGTGTTGTGTTGAGAATGAATTGCAGGGAGGCACTCAATGCTGAGCACACATTCTTCCTGAAGGATGAACAAAGGGAGGCAGAAAAGATCACACATCCGGGCTTCCAGTACAATACTTACAAATACTTCAAGCCAGTAAGTGAACTCTAGAGGTTCCTAACAAGTTTCTCCTGGGGCCCAGAAAGCCTCAGCCATTTGGTTTAACTCTGTAAACAATAACATGAAACGAATATCTGACCATTTGGAGAAGATCCACGATATGTTCTTTATATACATTATTACATTTAATCCTCCTGTAAGTCCCTGATATATAGGTATGATCTCTAGTTTTCAAAGGAATGAAATGAAAATCATAAAGATTCCATGACTTTCTTAAGGCCACACAGCTAGTAATAAGCAGTAAAGCTGTAATATTCTCTAGTTCATCAGGATCCTACCATTACACAACACATGCACACACAGTTTTGTGGTTAAATATGTTGGAGTAATACTGTGTTAAGCAATGTCCTACAGACTTATTTACTGTAGGAATTATTAGAATCTTTATTATGAAAGTGCGCACTGTAAATCTATAAGACGGGGAAAAGGGTTCCCAATTTCCCAAACATATCCATCAATGGGTGAACGGATAAAGATGGGGTATATACATACAATGGAATACTACTTGGCAATGAGAAAGAATGAAATCCTGCCATTTGTAGAAACATGGATGGAACTGGAAGGTATTATACTGAGTGAAATTAGTCAGTCAGAGAAAGACAGATATCCTATGTTTTCACTCATATGTGGATCTCGAGGAACTGAACAGAAAACCAAAGGGAAAGGGAAGGGGAAAAAAATAGTTACAGAGAGGGAGGGAAGCAAACCATAGGAGACTCTTAAATATGGAGAACAAACTGAGGGTTGATGGGGGTTGGAGGAGAGGGGAAAGTGGGTGATGGGCGCTGAGGAGGGCACTTGTTGGGATGAGTACTGGGTGTTGTATGGAATCAATGAACCATGGGAATCTACCCCAAAAACCAAGAGCACACTTCACACACTGTAAAGTATATTGCCAACTTGACGATAAACTACATTTAAAAAAATAAACTATTGAATAAAGTATTACGGTCTTTGTAATTTGAAAAATAAAATAAAATGGACCCTTTTCATCAAAGAAGGCTTGATGAAAACAGCACCCTTAGATGCCCAGGAACATGATACTATGTAAAGATGACTTCTCTGACTTAGAAGAAGCGGTGTTTTCATGTTTGGGCCAAATTAGTATGCTGATAATATTCATGCACATCACGTTTGACCCACTTTGAATATATTCTATTTTTTTCTCATTGAGAAAAAAATTCCCTCCCTGCCCTGGGCACTATTTCATTTGCATCGATGCATTTCTCAGCAATCACAGAGAACTTGCTGACTGCCACAGAGCGAGAGTCCTCTTTGAGAACTGTGAACCCTCATGAATGTCAACTCTTTAGAACTATCTGTCCCAAACTATGGGCACTGGCCACATGTGGTTATTTCAGTTTCAACTAGCTAAAATGACATAAAGTGAAAGCTTAGTTCCTTAAGCACATGACCCACATCCCAAGTGCTGCCCAGCCACACGTGGCTAGTGGCTACGGTCCCTGGACAGTGCAGATGTGGAATAATAGTTTCATAATCAGAGACAGATCTATTGGACAGCGGTGCTCTAGAATCTGACGCTAGGAGGAGCGGGTAGAGGTGGAAAGGGTGGCGAGCAAATCTAACCCAGGGTGAAATAAGATCCGTTGAGCCTTAGAAACTAAAGGTGACCCTGAATGGTAGAGAACAATAAAAATAAAGATCCAAAGCAAATATCTCTGCAGTTGCTGGAATGGTGACAGTACCTGCGAGTGCAAACAAGTTAGATGCTGTCAGTGGAGCTTTTGAGTGGGAAGATTTTATTATTCTTATCTCCAAACCCCACACATACCCTACAGTCATTCATATGAGTGTTCCAAGGATGTGGCTTTCTGGTTGAGAATACGGGCGTTGAGGGAAGATCACTGAAATGGGCAGGGAAACGAAAGATCCTTAAATAGGAATGGCTGGCACTCCAGCCATTTGTCTGCTGGCACTCCAGCCATTTGTCATTTGTCTGCTACAAATGACACTAACACCATTTCCTTCTTCTTTTCAGGACTAACTTCTTGAATCATTAGTTTACCCATCAGCTCGCTATGTCCTTATAAGTAAATTCTCTTCTATGAACTAGCATGACCTGGCATCTGGTCACATAAAGTTGCCGAAAATGCTCTCTTGAGGGTCAGCGTCAAACTCATTGCTGCCCCAGGGAGTTTGCTTTAGCTCTTCCCGCTACCTACAATGCATTTTTGAGCTTCATGTGGATGGCTACGTCTGGTCATGCAGATTTCAGTGCAAAACGTCGCCGTTCCTACCTACACTCAGAGCTGGAAGATATTTGCTGCAAAATCCCATACTAAGAACACAGAGAGCATAATGCACAGACCCAAGGTCATGCAAGCTTGTAACGAGGAGGGGAAGCCAGTTTTCCTGTTTTCCCATTCACGAATCCTTACACCCACGGGTCCTGGGGTCTCCTAATCACAGGGATCTTTCGTCCCCAACACGGAGACATCCTCAAGGAAGCTCCTTTTCCTCTGCCTCCATGGCGATGCCAGACAACTTTCTTATGCTAATTCTTTGAATCTGGTCAACATCATCTTCCTTCCGGAGTCCAGCCAGATCTGGGAGGGAGAACCACACATCCTAGACATTAGTGGAATAGCAGATGAGACCAAGTTAGAGCTGCTAAGACACCAGAAATTCAGAGGTTCCTGGCATCACTGAGGAAGGAGCACGGGACAGTATAGAATCTAGTAAAAGATCCAATTAATCATCAGCTTTTTGACTTCTCTCCTAAGCTTCACTGTGTGTGTGTGTGTGTGTGTGTGTGTGCGCGTGTGCCTTCCTCTCTCCTACTCTCTGTGTGTCTTTCAGAGTCTTCATTTCTTTCCCATACCTTTCCTTCCTCTTGCTCACCAGTCCCTTTAGGACTCCTTCCCACTCCAAACCTGTCTTTCCAGGTTGCTGAAAGATCGAGGGCTGACAAGAGGACAGTCCTGGACCAGGAATGGAGCCACCTCTTTGAAAGCCTCACTGGTGACAATAACAAATGGTATTTACCTAAGAGTTATTAACACATCAACTGTTCTCCCCTTGACTGTTTAGTCATGTCATTCAGCATTAATGGACTTTTCCAATGGCAAATAGAAAGAGAAGAAGGAAAACAAACAGTGTATTCACACTTGATGGAGTCGGTGATCCCTGCCAAAGCTGTGAAAACAGAGGTGATCTCTTAAGTTTGACCCGAGGACACGTCTCACCTGAATGGGAATACACAGGATTCTGGGTCCATGTTGGACTTTCCATTGAGGTTTCCCATGAGAGGGAAAGCAAGAACTAAAGGATGTGGCAGCGTGGTGCAGAAGAAAAAATACTCCACTTGTTTCCAACTCCGTGATGATTACAGCCGAGGTACCAGGCACGGCACCAGATTGACTAAAGGCAAAATCAAGTGGTCCAAGTTCACATCGCAGATTCGTGTGAAAGCCCACTTGACTTCCGGTTCTACTTTGCTGTGTTGTCTCCATCAATGTCCACGTTTTCTTTAAGAAGGAGATATCGTTGAGTCACGGGGACTGGAAAACAGGTTAACAGAGTAAAAAGCATAGGCTTTTGAGTCAGAACAACCCCCGTTCCAAATCTCATACCTTCCCCTACAAGCTAGATGACCTTGGCCAATTGACTTAACCTCTCCCTTTGAAGCTCAGCTTCCTCATAAACAAGCAGGAGTTCTAAGCTGGAGCTTATGCTTTATGGGGGAGACGGCCAAATAAGCAGGTATTACATTGTAGTGTAATCAAAGATGGGAAAATGCAGGAAGGTGAGACCTGGGTTCTGGTCATGGCTCCACCACCGACCAGCCATGGCCCTTCAGGAAGTGTCTTAAACTCTCTTGCTTTGGCTTCTTCCTCTATTAATTGGCTGGTTGGACTAGATCATCTCCAGAGTCGTTTCCAAATAGAAAGTTCCAGGAATTTATGAAAATAAGTTTGAGTCTAGTCCAAATTTTATTTAAATGTTTGAGTCTGCCCTGGGATGAGTTGGGTTGCTAAAGTAAATATGGAGGTGTCTCTGGCGGTTCTGTAGGACTGTGGAAGTAGGAAGCGGCTGGTGACAAAGCAGGAGAGTCGGGAGCCCTGGACTCACGCAGCCAGTTTCAGCAGAAGCCATCCTTCTGGATCCAAGAACTGTGTCTTCACCTGGTGAGACTGCTCCCTGGGGAAATGGCTCATGCACGACAGTGATGGCATATATTTATTCAGTGCTTACTATGCTGGGCAGAGTCCCATACACTGTGCTTATAAGATCTCATTTAATCCTGTGAGGTAGGTAATATCGTTATTACCGTCTTTCCCTTTGGATGAGGAAACTGAGGATCAGAAGGATTCGAGCGTTTGCCAAATGGCAGAATTAGGACGTGAACCCATCCCGCAAGCAATGATGTTTCTATCACATAAATTCCTGAGCCACTAAGGGAAGCACCGCCTGAGCTTTCAACTGCTAAGTCCCTTCTTTGAGTAGGCTTGCTCAGAAGCAGGAAGTAAAATTTGCCAAAAGTGCAAAAATAAACAGGACCCTGAGGCGTTGAGTATAGTCTGAAATTCAAAACCTACAAGAGATACCACCTTTCCTCGAGCTGATGGATCCCAGTAATGCTAATGGTGGAACAACAGATTGGACTCCCAAGGAGCTGCTGCGTGAGGCAGACGTTCTACGTCCACAGACAGTGCTGATCTCAGAGCATATGTGTGTGCTGTGTGAGTTGAGTGGTGCCAAATAAGGAATACAGAGTGATAGAGAAGAGAAAGGTAATTTCTGGTCCCAACCACCTGCAAAACCTTTACAAGAGTGGGATTTAACTGGCCATTGGAGGAGAGACAGCATTTTCATTTTTAATATGACAACTTTAAAAAGTGTCTAATCATTATTTTATATATATAAATAGTCAGAAAGTTAAAAACATACCTCAAATTCCAACACTCAAAATAACCAGTGTACGTGTTTGGTAGACACCATTCCAGGTCTCTAGAATAATAAAAAGATGGATGGATATATACACCACATCTTCTTTATCCATTCATCCATTGATGGACATTTGGGCTCTTTCCATACTTTGGCTCTTGTTGATAGTGCTGCTAGAAACATGGGGGTGCATGTGTCCCTTCGAACTGGAGGGTATTACGCTAAGTGAAATTAGTCGGAGAAAGACAAAAATCGTATGACTTCACTCATAGGAGGATTTTAAGAGACAAGACAGATGAACATAAGGGAAGGGAAACAAAAATAATATAAAAACAGGGAGGGGGACGAAACAGAAGAGACTCATAAATATGGAGAACAAACGGAAGGTTATGGGAGGGATTGTGGGAGGGGGAATGGGCTAAATGGGTAAAGGGCACTAAGGAATCTACTCCTGAAATCATTGTTGCACTATATGCTAACTAATTTGGATATGAATCTAAAAAAATGAAAAGTAAAACAAGTTAATAAAAAAAATAAAAAATAAATAAAAAGACGGATTGAGAGCTGGAACTAAAATGGTGGAGAATACGGGTGAAAGCAAGATTTCACTGTAAAACCTTATATCTGAACCATATTAATGTATTAGCTACTCAGTAAAAAATGGGTGTGTAGACAGAAAGAATTTTATAAAACTGTGACCTTAAATACTGCTTAACAATGAAAACATACCATTCAATTTGACTTGAACTCAACTTGAAGAAAAAGAAATGGAAGGGATCTCGGAATTCAAATAAATGTTTCCTTAATATGAAACATATTAGTTCAAACCAGAAACTTCTAAGCTCATGACAATAAAGAATATTGACATTGGGGTGATTACGCTTTCTGAAGGTACATGTTTCCACTTAAGACACTATTGGCTGACTCCTTGTTCTGAAAGATGATAAAATTAACATGTGCTGTCCCTCATACTCCACTTCCTCATTTACTGAGTCACATTGAAAATATGAAAATATGAAGATTCAATACTTTTATTATTTTTGATAAAATCAAAACCCAGCTTCCAAAGTTGTTTAGTCTCAGATATAAATTTCAATGTGTTAAGTGTTTGCCACCAGACCTTCCACCTTGGTTCTTCATTTTGTATTTCTTTCTTTCTTTGGATTCACTTCTCAGAGGTCCGGATTCATAATGTAATGGGTTCCCATTGATTCCTCCTGTGTCTACCTTCTTCTCTCTTTCTAGTAGGTCCCTCCTGTGAAAACATTCTTCTCTCTAGTAGTTCTAGGGAATCTACATAGTTCTGAGGAAACTAGCTCTTACTTGAACTCCAGGTATGGAGCACATGACCCAGGCTGAGCAAATCAGAGCATTCTCTATCCTTGATGAGGGTTATCTTTATGACCTAGGCTGCCGTACTCAGAATGAGTCTCAGCTCACTTTTTTCTGGGAAAGTGAAGACCTAGAATTCTCTTCCTCGGGATTGTGTGACGTGAGGATGTGAATGATAGAACTAATGCAACTTTCTTTTTCTTTTTCTTTTTGCTTCCACTGGGGAAGTTAGCCTGAGGATAAAGTCAGTACACTGAGGAGGGGCAGAGCAAGCCAGATTTCAGAGAGCTGCACTGGACCCCTGATGACATCATGTACCCTGGATCAGGTTGCAACTGAAGTCCTCTGACCACCGGGCTTCAGTTACAAGAACCACAAGTCCCTATTTTAGATTTCTGAGTTTTCTATTAATTATAAAATGAAGAGTACTAGTTAATGCAATTGTGAAGGTAGCTGCTGATAAGGGCTAGTGGAAAGAGTATTCCTGTATAGGCAATGACATCAACAAAGCTTAAGAGGCCAGAGAACAGACAGCACATGACTTAGTCTTTGAGAGTTTAGTTTTTTCCTCCGGTTACAATCATCCTTATTCTGGTTAAAGAGGAGTAGAACCTTGGAGTGACAACTTGCCTGTCACACTATAAGTTATTTCTTCATAGGAAGGTCTTACCTGGTGCTGGGAAAATGCAAAGGAGACAAGAAGAACTTGGTGGGGGAATGGGGAAATTGGGGAAAGGAATCATCCGGGCAATTAGATGAAGCTCGTTTCATTCTCTTGTGGAATATTTTAAGGCATTGGTTACAGTCCAGTCCTGGGACAAGTACAGACAGAATCCTGAGTAAGAGAATCCTTAACTCATACTAATGAAGGTGACAACTTTTTATCGGAAATTCTGACTGTAGTTTTTTATCTACGGGTCAAAGTCCTCTTTTGCAACCTCCTGAAAGAGTCCAACTTTGGCGCCAGTGATCTCTGATCTGGTTGAAACTATGAGCCAGGACAACTGCAGGATGTGGGTGACCATGCAAGGATTTCTATTGCCTCCAAATTCACCTGCACAATGGAAAATATTGCCTTTGGAAATGTTTGACTTGGGGAAACTCAACAACAATCTCTGATTCTTAGAGAGGCAATATATTGTAGTACTTAAACACTTGGCTCCAGAGTCAGATTGCTTGAGTCTGAATCCTGGCTCAATCATGATCCTGAAATTCCATTTCATCTATAAAACGACTCTATGTGCTATTAGTATTCTCATTGTACAGATTAAAAAATGAGGTTCAGAAATGTTGCGAACTAGGGTGCCCGGGTGGCTCAGTCGGTTGAACGTCTGACTTCGGCTCAGGTCATGATCTCGCGGTTCGTGAGTTCGAGCCCCGCGTCGGGCTCTGTGCTGACAGCTCAGAGCCTGGAGTCTGCTTCGGATTCTGTGTCCCCCTCTCTCTCTGCCTCACCCCTGCCTGTCCTCTGTCTCTCTCTGTCTTTCAAAAATGAATAAACATTAAAAAAATTAAAAAAAAAAGAAATATTGTGAACTTACCAAATTCATACAATTAGTTAGTGGCAGAGATAGTGTTTAAACTAAAGTCAATCTGGCTTCAAAGCCTTTATTTTTGTCCCTCAACTACCTTTTATCACTTCTGTGAGGGGATGTCACCCATAAGCTCACTGTTGCAGGAAGAACACCTTTTTCTGATTTTTCTAGAGCGAGGAACAGGAGTCTAAAAGATTGAGTCATTTCTCAGGCAGGGACACAAAGTGGGGAAAAATTGCCAGTTTCTTAATTTTCTGCCTCTCTCACCTCTATTTGATCCCATACACTCCTGCCAGGAAACTCTAAGTAATATGCAGCTCCAGTCATGCCATCACCGGGCATTAACATCTTCAAAATCTTCCCACTAGATCTACGAATCAAACTCTAGCTGAATTTTTCTACCCTTACCCTTCCAAAAAAATAAAATTATGGTCCAACTCTTCAAATGTTTAATAACACTATAGGCTTCTACTTTCAACTCTAATTCAGTAGCTCCCACCAGAAGGACCAGAAAGGTTGGAAGACCTGAAGGCAACCAGGACTTGAGGGGACAAAATCCCAAGAAAGAGGGAATCATGCAAGGTGAGTTGACAGTTTGAGTGACTTTTTAATCTCAAGTCATTTTTCAATTTTGGATTTGAGGCAAAAAGCCCAGGTAGGAGGCAGCCAAGAAGCAGAGACACCATAGAGGTTTTGAAAGTCTTGTGGGGCTGGTGAGACAAAAAGCAGATGCTTAAGGAATCAGAATAACAATGAGAAGAGAAGGCTAGAGAACTGGTCACAACACTCCATCAGATTCCCCACCCCTCATGATTTGCCAAACTCTGAAACTGTTTATGGCAAGAGATGAATAAACCTAGGCTCTGAAAAGCAGAACATAATGCCAAAAGAATAAGGATTAGGATTCAGGACCAAAAAGGTTAGAAAAATCTTCCATAAGCACCTGAGGTTTTTATTAGGAATTCCAGAAGGTAGAGATAAACTCGATGGGATAAATTCTTGCCACAATTGCAAATCTACTTCAAATGAGCTTAGTACTTGATTGGTGGAAGTTGGTAGTCCCTAATCTGGCTCACAAAAGAAAGAGTAAAGCTTTTCAGGAGAAAGATAACACTATTCAAAATCTCGACAGTTTTTTACACATATTTCAATACATTACAAGGACCAAATAATGAAAACCTAGAAAAAACTAGACAAAAGAAAATATATATGGATGCAGTAAATAGGCCTAAAAACTGTATAATTGGAGTGCCAGAGTGTGAGAAGAGAAAGTGAGCCAAAGCAACATTGAAGAGGTAACAGGCAAGAATTTTCCAAAATGGATGAAACCCACCTGTTCAGTGATTCCTGTGAACTCTGAGAAGAAAGAAACAGAAGAAAACCACACTCAGGCTTTCATTGCTACACTCTAAAAACAAAGACAAGAGACAAAGAGAAAACCTTAAAA
Source organism: Panthera leo (assembly GCF_018350215.1). Taxonomy (NCBI): domain Eukaryota; kingdom Metazoa; phylum Chordata; class Mammalia; order Carnivora; family Felidae; genus Panthera; species Panthera leo. The sequence goes on from NC_056688.1 coordinate 88,499,516, forward strand.
GTAAGCAGAGAAAAAAATTAGGTATGTGACTTTTCTAAAGAAATAATGGAAGCCAGAAGACAATGGAATAACTTCTATAAAGTTCTAAAAAAAATTCCCAATTAAAATTGTGTACCCATCAAAAATATCTTTCAAATGTTAAGACCAAATAATGACTTTTCACACCAAGAAAAATAAATATAATTAGCTACCGGCAAACCTACAGTAAAATTAATACTAAAAGGAGCTCTTTGGGAAGAAGCAAAACTATCCTAGTCTGGAAGGGACCTGATAAGACCATCCAGTCCTTTCCTCTGTCTCTGGGAACACAAAACTCCTTGATCTTGAGATGCTTGGAGCCCAGTGATAATCTGTGTAAAGTCTGCACATTGCCTGACACAGAGTGACCACTGACTAAACGAAAGGGATACTTGCAATGTCACAAGATTTAATCTAAAATCTTTACCTTTCTGCTCTTGTTGGATGAACAATAACAAAAAATTTCTTCGTTAAGACGAAAAAGTCTTAGAATTCTACAGCGTCTAAATTAGGAAGGAAATAGTCTGGTTCACTGCTTAAGGGCAAAGCATTGAGGATTGTATCACCTGGTGGTAGCCAGTCTCTAAGATGGCGTCCCAGTGATCCCTACTCCCCAGGATTCACATCTTTGCATATTCTGCTCCACCGACGTACCAGGTTTGGTCTGTGGAAGCAATAGACGATGGCAGAGTAACGGCATGTCACTTCTAACGTTAGACTACAGAAGACATCAAGCCTTCCATCTTGGGCATTCTCTTTCTTTCTCTTTCAGATTAGTTAGCCTAAAAGGAGTCAGCCGCCATGTCATGAGCAGCTTCACAGAGAGGCCCACATGGTGAGGAACTAAGGTCTCCAGACAATGGCCACCTCAAGGGGCTTGGAAGTGAATCCTTTGGCCCCAGTCAGGATCAGATTATGAGCCAGACCTACCCAACTCAGCAGCTCTTAGTCCTGGTCCTCAGAAACTGTGTGAGAAGATAAACGCTTGTTATTTTAAGATGCTGAGTTTTAGAATAATGCGGCAATGGATACTAATATACACCTTATCTGTGCTTACTAATATTTGTGGAATAATTTAATGCAACTGTATTTGGTTTCTTTAATTTTTTTTATTCAACATTTTTTATTTATTTTTGGGACAGAGAGAGACAGAGCATGAACGGGGGAGGGGCAGAGAGAGAGGGAGACACAGAATCGGAAACAGGCTCCAGGCTCCGAGCCATCAGCCCAGAGCCTGACACGGGGCTCAAACTCACAGACCGCGAGATCGTGACCTGGCTGAAGTCGGACGCTTAACCGACTGCGCCACCCAGGCGCCCCTGTATTTGGTTTCTAATCCTAAGTTCAGTGTACTAAGTAACTTTCCCAAGATCCTACACTTGCCTCTTTCTTTCCAATGAGTCATCATTTGCTTCTCGATCATGGTATTTCCCCTGGTCTTCCTCCTGCTCAGATCCTCCCTTCAGCCAGATGGGGCAAGCTGGTTAGACTATGGGTCCCTTGACTTGGGTTGGTCCTTCTCCACTGCAGTGACTGGGCCCGTTTTCCTTAAGAGAAAATAATCCTGAGCTTATACATCCAGAAGCTATGGGAATACTTACTTACCTCCAGGCTCGTTTTCATTACATTCAATGTCAACACATTAACGAAGAAAGCTTATGTTTGAGCTCCTAAATTATTTTAAGATTATTCCATTCTTATCTTCATGTTTCTTTCCAGAAGGTAGGCTAGGGTGGAAGAAGCACTTGTGGGAAAGAAAAAAGGCTTTTCAGGTCACCCCGTTATACCAGGCTGTGGGCAAAATCAAGGCAGAGGTTGATAACAAATCCCAGGGTCAAACCAGATGAAGGAAAAACACAGGCCTGTTGAGGTCTTAGCAAAGCCTGACCTATATGAGAAGCCTCTGGTGTTTCTCTTGCTTCAACAAGAACCAGGACAGCGATTCCCAGAGTCTAGGACTCCAAGCTGTTGTGTTGTCATAATTTGCCACACTGAAAAGAGTTTGGAAATTTCCTGTGTGTGTGTGTGTGTGTGTGTGTGTGTACAATTATACATACACATGACTATAAGCTCCTCCAGGGCAAGGTAATAGTCACAGTGTTTATTCCATGTCAATACCACCCACTTCTAGGAACAAGGTAAATGTTGAATGAAAGCAAGGATGTGCATTTCTCAGCCTTGGTGATTACGTATGCTGGTTTTAGGATGTTTTCTTTATTCATTTTAACCCTTAAAAATTTCTTCCTCTTTTCACAAGACAAAACAAAACAAACCACAAAAACAAACCAAAACTACAATTCAGACTGGAGACCTAATAGTTGTTTCTCTTGTTCTGCGTGTGGTTTACTGTCTGAGGCCATTTTCATCTATTACTGCATTTTCTCCCTCATCGACCTTCTTGGGTTGGATCAGAGCTCCATTTTACACAGGAGGAAATATGCTCCGAAAGATTATTTCCTTTGCCCAAACCACACACGTCAGAAAGGGCAGAGATGAGATATGAACCAGGGACTTCAGGGCCCCATGCACTTTCCACTGCCCATAGTGTCTCTGTCCACATACCGACGGCATAGTTCTTTAGTCACCAGCTGCGTGGCCGCCATCTTGAATTATGAGGTGACTATATCAGGGCTCCTTGGAGGAGGTGAGGCTCTGGGCCTTCCACTCATTTTCAACAGACCGGTTGTACTTTTGCTGACTTTACACTTTGGGCCTTTCTATAACATTTCATTTGAGCAAAGCTTTCCAAAGCAAACCGAGTCCATCTGGAACAAATGGCTCCACTGACCTTAACAATTAAGTAACCTCTAAGGTCCCTACTACAAAAACCCACTCCAGTTCCTTCCTTCTCAGCCATCAGTTCTTCAGTCTCAGGCTCCTGGCAATGAAGAGTATGAAGCCAGACCTCCTTTGGCTCAATGCAGCCTCTGTGCCCTCCTGCTGTGCTCAGTTTCAGGGCTCAGGTCTCGTGGGAAAGGGGAACCCTGGACAACGTTAAATTGAAACTATTTAGCAGGTCACAACTTCCACTAACAGGCTGAGAGCCAGCATATCCTAAAGGCTGAAAGTGCAGGCTTTGGACTCAACATACCTAGTTTGAGTCCCGATTTCCTTTGACTGCAGCTGTTTGACAGTGGCCACGTTCTTTTGTCCCCCTAAGCCTTCGTACCCTCGCTAGTAAAACAGAGAGAGAAGTGATAATCGCTTCAAGTTGTTGCAAAGATGAAATGATACCTTGTGTATAGTGTCAGCAGCTACCATTTATTGAGCACTTACTGTATGCCACAAGCTCCGCTAAGTGTTTTAGACAGTTTACGTTATCGTATCTTTATGGTAACTGTGTGAGGTAGGGGTACTTGGCCTGTGACTGGCCACCTGAGAAGCAATCAGTTAGTGGGAGCTGTCATTATATGGTTATTGCTTTATAGTGACATGGTGTTGGGTCAGCAGCACCACATGACTGCGGTGAACTCCCACGCACCATGGTCCTGGCCGTCCCTTCCCACGTGCTGCCTCCACCTGGCTGTCTGGCTGGGGCGGGCCACACTGCCACGGAGCTCCTGGGCTCATCCTATTAGGATTTCTCCCCTCTTGGCCCCTCCTTAGCCTCAGTTCCAACCAAGTCCTCACCAGCTGGCATTGACAGACAGGAAAGCAAAAAGAATTTTCAGAAAAGAAGATTTGAAGTCAGAAAGCTAACTGGACTCGAATCCCAATTCTCCCACCTCCCAGATGGAGAACAGTGTGTGTCATTCACCACTGATGTGGGAGACCCTTGGCGAATTGTAGCATCTCTCCAAGCCCTAGTTTCCATAGCTCACAAAACTGGATAAGGAATGAAATGTTCACTGAGCATTTATTGCATGCCAGGAGATCCATATCTCAGTCGTTCCTATCAACACCCTGTCATTGTGGTCACCGTTTTCCAGATGATAAAACTGAGGCTCAGGGGAATTAAGACTCACCCAAGATCATACTGTCATTAGGTGACAGAAGTGGAACTTGAATGCAGGTTTTCATTTTTTTTTTAGTATGTTAATGTTTATTTTTGAGAGAGAGAAAGAGAGAGAGAGAGAGAGAGAGAGTATGGCCTGGGGGGAAGGGCAGAGAGAGACACATACAGAATGCGAAGTGGACTCCAGGCTCTGAGCTGTTAGCACAGAGCCTGACGTGGGGCTTGAACTCACAAACTGCGAGATCATGACCTGAGCCGAAGTCGGACGCTTAACCGACTGAGCCACCCAAGTGCCCCTTGAATGCAGGTTTTCTTAAACCAAGTCATATGTTCCTTCTGCCATACCAACCAACAACTCCAAAGGCTATCCTGAAACTGCTTCCCATCCCCACTCCGGGGATAGAGAAGGACAAAAGTCTCCCCGTTGCTTCAACCTTTTCATAGGGAAACATCTCCTTGTGAACTATCCACTATACTGGAAACGAAACCCTGCAGCTGAATTTCAATGGAGTTTTAAGGGCTATCCCACGTCCCCCAGCATGTAGCCTGTCGCTCTCTTACAGGTAATTTGGAGTAATAGGAGCCTTTGTTTTTTTCATGAGATTGTTTCTTCTCTGGATCTACAAGCTTGGACACAAATGTAGCTTTGGTCCCTGTAAACAAACGCAGTGACACAGCTGCATGAGTCACCCACCAGTCACTTCCAAAGCCTGGGCATGGCATGGCCCTGACCACCTGTTCTGTCTCCTGGAAGCTGGCTCTTCAGACATGGCTGTGAGGACTAGTTTATGCACAAATCGCCTGCACTGTGCCGTCCTGGTAGAGTAGATCTGAAGGCCTGAAAGCAAGGAGAATTCATGTCTTTGTTGGGAAAGAAACAGGCCTTCTCTTTGCCAAGAGAAATTGAGCATTAGACAACCAGCTGATTTAGAACCTGCGAAGAGCCAGATGCCTGGATTACAGAAAGGGATGGGCACTTGGAGGCAAAATCAAGGTTGGAACACATTGCCTGAACCAGCACAAGTAGCAGACTATTCAACATAATGACTGTTTAGGAAACTCTGGAATTGTGTGGTAGGTTTAAGACACGGAACTCTGCCATTACTTCTAAAATCTTTTGGTAAAGGAAAATGAAGTTCTTGGGATTGAAAAGCTCTTCTTTCCGAATCTCCCCTCCCAAATATTGGGCATCTAAAATTCCACCTTGGGTTTTTTTGGCTTTCGCCTGAAGTTCTGATCTAGTAATGAAATATGCTTGTAGTTAACATGTAAATATCCTGGGGAAGAATGACACATGAGACCACCGATACACTTCACCCACTGTACTATTTTAGTTGATTAGAAAGACAGAGCTGGATGATTGTATTGGGAAGGATTATAATCTCCGGTAGGATTCAGGGGAAGAATCACAGGAGGCCGTGCTTGATTAGCAGTGGCCACATTCTGTGGCTGGAATGAGACGTCCTAGGACAGAGGCTTTGTAGGCACATTTTTTGGCTTCACAATAGGTACATTTGTTTATGCATTCACTGGCAGATGTGTGAAAAGAAGCTTTCAAGTGTGAAAGAAGCATCTAGGAGTAAATCAAAACTTAATCAAATATTTTTTCTCCATTAAAATGACTATTATAGAGAAGTTAGGAAGCCAGAATAATCAGAAAAGAGAAAAGAATAACCCATAGGTGTGCCCCAAATATGTGTTACATATGTTAATAGCGTGTTAACATTTTGGTCTGTTTCTTTGTGGCATTTCTTCTATGCCTTACTTCTTTTGAAGACAGTTGAGATTAAATAATAGTAATTTTGTATCTCGGTTTTTTTATTATCCTTATACCACGAGAACATTCCATGTTATTACACACCTTTTGTTAATCCTGAAGTTGCTAATATATATTTTAAGTATTGAGGGCAAGCATGTGCTGGATAGAATGCTGGACGCTTAGCATTCACAGTCGCGTTTAATCCCCCCATAAATCTTGTTTAGTGGGTACTATTATTGTGTTCCTATTACAAAAGCCGACACTGAAGCTTAGAGAGGTTAGTTCATTTGTTCACAGGCACACGGTTGGACCCGAAAGAGCTGGGATATAAACCCTGGCTTGCCAGGCTGCTGAACACGTATTGTTGTCTTTTTTTTAAAGGATGCCATTATGTCATAGTTTAATCGACAGCGTTTTTTCTTACTTAATGAAACATAAAATAATGGAGCACTTTACAATCAATTAGCATAGATGAAATTTAGTTGCACTATGCCAGGATTACTCACTATACCTCTATAAATCTCTACACCCTCACCCAAACAATTTTGAAAAAATATTTTATTATATATTTTTATTCAAGTGTGACCTGCCATTGTCAGCCATGATCATTCTGAACTCCCGAAGGGTTAGTAGAGGTGTGGAATTTGTTAAATTAAACGCTACTTACAAAGCAGATGAGACAAATCTCTAGGATACCAGCAAAGCAACTCACTGGGGGGGAAACGGAGCTGGATTGTGAACTCGTGTTCCTAGCCGAGGTGCATCAATGTCCTCTGTAGTGCTCTGTCTTCCTCTTCTCCTTCAACATAATTGCCACGACTTTATACGATTCTATCAGGTGGGCGAAATGATTGACTCGATTGTCCCCGGATTGTCCCCTGAGCATGCCTGTTATTTTAGTGTTTCAACGATGACAGGGGAGGGATTTGAGGGAAGGGGGAAGAAAGGGCAGAAGGGAAGTGTTCCTTTTTCCCCCCAGTACTTTGTTCTTCTACAGGGTCATCTTAAAATCTAGAAACGTAGGCAGATATACATAACAGATGGCTTCTTGCTATTATATACAATAAATATGTTCCTCTTTCTGTCCCTCAATTATCAATGCATAGTGCAAAGCGCTGATGAAAATGGCGGTGAAGGCAGAGCCCTTAATGCACGTCCATCAATGCCTATATCCGCATCTGTGATGTGATGCCTCATGTAGTGTGTGCTCAGATTTCCAGAATAAACTGTGCCATTAATGTTTTATTTTCATTTCCACTTTTATGGGCAACCATTCTACTCCATTCAATGTGTTTGTTGCTGTGGTACACATTTAGGTCTTTTTTGGTTTTATTTATTTATGTATTTATTTATATTTTTAATATTTATTTATTTTCGAGAGAGACAGAGACAGACTGAGAACAGAGGAGGGCAGAGAGAGAGAGAGAGAGAGAGAGACATAGAATGTGAAGCAAGCTCCAGGCTCTGAGCTGTCAGCACAGAGCTGAATGCAGGGCTCGAACCCACGAACCGCGAGATCATAACCTGAGCCGAAGTCTTCCGCTTAACCAACTGAGCCACCCAGGCACCTCTAGGTCTTTTCTAAATATACATTCCTCAACTGTATGTTTTTGTGGGTATGTTTTTGATGTTATATAAATTATATACCTCATTCTATTTTTTGCTTTTTTCCCCTTGTAATCCTGGGTAAAACATTTTTAAAAAGCCTCTCCACATTACCATATTTACATGTAATCCATTGCTTCTCATTGCTACACAATGCCCCAGGGGCAGTCGGCTGACCTGCTCTCCTCCTCTACTCATGGATGTGTTGGTTGTCTCCAAGGCTTTACCACCACTGCAATCACACCGCAGTGAACATTATCATACCTGGGCTCTTACGGGCCTGGGAAAAGAATTCGTCTGAGATATATACCTAGGAATGGAATTGCTGGAGAAATGGCACAGTGCGCAAAGAATTCTTGTGGCTCCTGGGCCTCACCAAGGCCGCCATTGTCCAGTCTTGCCATTATGTCCCGATACTTTGGGAATAAGTATTTGAAGTAAAGTGATATCTTGCCTTGAGTTGCTTTCTCTGGTCACTAATAATTTTGAGTCTTTCAAATACTAAGGAACCTTTTATGTTTCCTCTTCTGTAAATTGCCTTTTAATACCCTTGGCCTATTATTTTTTTTTTATTAGGCCTCTTGTCTTTTATTGAATTTCCTTGAAAATTGTAGATATTGGTTTCCGAGACTCTAAGTTCTATCACTTACTATTATTTTTGTTCATGGTGTCCTTCTATGAACAATAATTCGAAATTTTGTTATAGTCAATCCATCTTTTTTTTTCCCCCGTAGCATCTGTACTCTGGAAGTTGTATTGCCTGCCATCCTTCCATAATTCTCTAACTTTTAGTTTACAAAGATATTCTGCATATTTTTCTATTTCTTTTATAGTTTTACTGGTCACATTTGGTTTTTTAGTCCATCTGGAATCTACCCTTGTTTGCGGAGTTAGAGAGGTATCTAGCTTCAGTTTTCTTCCCACAATAATCTGTTTTGTAGTTTCTCAATGCCACTTATTAAACAAGTGTCTTTGTCTATGAATCTGTCGATAAGTCTGTCATCTATTATTTGTCTTTATCAGACATTAACTTCTCTTCCATTGCCTGATCTGTCTGTTTCTAAACCAATACCACACATTTTTATTATCGGTCTTCCAATATGTCTTAAAATCAATGATGGTTTGGTAAGTCGTGAGCCAACGTAAATGTTAGAACATCAAGTTCCTGACAAACAATCCAACTGGCGTTTTAATTGGGATCGCATTAATTCTACAGGTCCTTACCTGAAGCCCAGGAGTGTTTTTGGCTGTTGGTGACCTTGTGACCGTTGGTAATGGGCCGGAGGCCGTGCTCGACATTAGGGGAAGGGAGCACATCTGGTGAAGCCTGCCCTTCAAGCCGCTCCTCAGGCTCCTGGAAATCCTCACCAATAGGGATGACTCATGGTTTCGTCAAAAGCTGCTGATCTCATTAGTTTCAGAAAAGATTGCATGGCTGGGCAGGGCCTCTCAGTAGATGCAGTGCTGACCGGGTGCCCCTGCAGTAACACCTCACCCTTCTTCTCCTAAGGTGGTGAAATAGCCAGAAACTGGTTCTCATCCAAACCCTGGAAACCACCGTGGGTGAGGTCATTCCACACATGCCAAGACTTTTGTCAGATTACCATCTGCAAAGTCCAGAAAAATCACTTTTCCATCGAACGTCCTTGTTGATTGATGGAGAAAACATTTCTCCAGTTGTTACTGTCATTGTTATTACTAAAGCACTAGGTGCTGTATCATACATGCACGCACAGACACACACGTCCAACATACTCAGAGAAAAAGCCTAATTATTTCATATTCAGGAAAAGACCGCCCTTCTGAACAACAACAAAAGGAGAAAAGAAAAAGAAATTCTAGAACACCACCACCAAGATAAATCCATACACCCAGAGATAATCACTGTTAAAAATCATGATTTTAAGGGCGCCGATGGCTCATTTAGTTAAGCGTCTAACCCTTGGTTTCAGCTCAGGTCATGTGAGATCGAGCTCTGCGTCAGGCTCTGAGTGGACAGCAGGGAGCCTGCTTGACTCTCCTTCTCTTCTTGTCTCTCTCCCCGCCCCCCCCCCCCCCAATAAATGAATAAACTTTTTAAAAATCTTGATTTTACTTTTCCTTCTGACTTTTAAAAATAATTGTGGATATTTCAAGCATATAGAAATGTGTAGAGTGTTGTGGGGTTTTTTTTTTTTTTGTTTTTTTTTTGCGGGGAGGGGATAAAAGATTACAACAACAAATAACAGTTGGAGACCCCTGTGCCCTACCCCTAGTCCTATTTTCTTTCTTGGTTCCAGAGAGAGAAGTACTCTCCAGAATTCCCATGCTCAATTTTATACTCTTGCTATCTGTGTATCTATTCCTAAGCTGGAAGTAGCAGTTTTGCACATTTAAAAACTTTGTGCACATGGCCTTACTCTGTCTGGATCATTTTGTAACTTACGCTTTGTCCATATGGGTCAATGTCGCTCACTCATCTTCATTTTAAGTGCTGACTAGGGTTCCATTACGTACATAGATCACCATTTACCCATTATGCTTCTATTGCTATTTAAATATTTCTCAAACTGTTGCTCCCACGAAAAAGTTGCAATCACCAGTCTTGCACGTACCTCCTCAAGCACATGTTAGAATTTCTCCCGCATGCTATACTAGGAGTATGGGTGTCTTCTGTGTTCCTAGATTAATGCCGAAATGTTTACCCAAAGCAGTGATATCAGGTGAGCTTCCTACCAGACAGCGTGAGTGTTACCACTATGTCCTCACAAATACTTGGCATTGCCATAATTCTGAATTTTTGTAAATGTAATGGATGGGAGATCATATCTCATTATTATTATAATTTGCATTCCACAAAAGTTAATGAGGTTGAGCACACTTCGGTGTATTTATTATCTTCCCAGTTGTTCTTTCTTGGAAAAAATGCCTGTTAATATTCTTGACCTAGTTCATTGAATTGATTATTTTTCTTATTGCTTTGTATGAATTTTTAATATACTCTGGATATGGACTGTTTTTGGCTACATACATTGCATGTTTTTACACTTAGTAGATGGCTTGCCTTTTTAAAAAATAAAGACCAAAGTTTTTTAGAGCAGCTTTAGGTCCACAGCAGACTTGAGAGGAAAGACAGAGATTTCTTATCTACTTCCTGCCCACCCCCCATGCACAGCCTTCTCTACTACCAATATCACCCACCAGAGTGGTACATTTGTTCCAACTGAGGAACCTGCATTGACACATTATCATCACCCAAAGCCTATAGTTTACCTTAAGGTCTATTCTTGGTGTCATGATTATTAGATCATATGCTAGGAGTATGTTGAGTTTGGTAAGAAAACACCAAACTGTTCTCCAAAGTGGCTAAACAATTTTGGATTCCCATTGGCAATGAATGAGAGTTCCTGTTCCTCCACATCTTCATCAGCATTTGGTGTTGTCAGTGTTCTGAACTTTGGCCATTCTAATAGGTGCATAGTAGTATCTTGTTTTAATTTGTATTTCCCTGATGACATATGATATGGAGCATCTTATCACATGTTTATTTGCCATATCTTCCTTGGTGTATTTGTTAAGATTTTTGTACCATTTTTAAATCAGGTTATTTGTTCTCTTATTTTTGAGTTGTAAGAGTTGTTTGTATATTTTAGATAACAGTTCTTTATCAGATGTGTCGTTTGCAAATATTTTCTCCCACTCCATGGCTTGTCTTCTCATTCTGTTGACATTGTCTTTTGCAGAACTGAAGTTTTTAATTTTAACACAGTTCAGTTGATGAATTATTTCTTCCTTGGATTCCATCTTTGATGCTCTAAAAAGTAATTGTCATATTCAAGGTCATCTAGGTTTTCTTGTATGCTATTTTGTAAGAGGTTAATAGTTTTGCATTGTATATTGAAGCCTGTGATTAATTTTGAGTTGATTTTTTAAAGAAGTATTTATCTCTGTTAAGTTTGAATTTCAGATAAACAATGAGCAATAGTTTGAGTGTAAGTATGTCACAAATATTGTCTGGGACATATTTATACTAAACATGGTTTCTTATTTATCTGAAATTCAAATTTAATTGCATATCCTGCACTTTATCTGGCAAGCCTAGTCTTGAAGCAAAGGAAAAAAGATCCTGGTGAAGTACACACTGGCTCTGAAAGCTTCCAACTGACCATAACACTTGTTATTCCCAATTATGTTTCAAAGACTGAAGAAGTCAAATAGCCAAGCCTAATGTCAACAACTCAGAGAAGTATTGTTATTCCAAAAGGAAGTCAACTTCACAAGAAGCAAAAAATATGTTGAATAGGATTTGAACATGTCACACATATGTAACCATAGGTGTTTTTCTAATAAATTCTAAAGTTAGTCAACACACTATATGTCTACCCTTTCATACATGAGACTCAGAATTTAGCACATATTAAACTTATTTGTTGCAAATTCCTTATCTTGTTTGTGTTCACTGAGTTTTACTTTGGCCTGCTAAAATACACAAAATGCAACTCTATTGATTTGTTTATTCATTTATTTATTTATTTAGAGAGCAAGCAGGGGAGAGAGACAGATGGAGAAAGAGACAGAGAGAGGAAGACAGAGACAGAGAGAGAATCCCAAGCAGGCTCCACATTCTGTGCAGAACTGAAAGCAGGGCTCAAACCCATGACCCTGGGCTGAATTCAAGAGTTGGACACTCAATTGACTGAACCACCTAGGTTTCCTGCAAAACACAATTTTAAAATAACAGCTAGTTAGTTAAATTTATTGGCATATCTTACAGTCTTGTGTTCATTATCACTCTCGTATCTTCTTTATGGATTTGCTTACCTTCTTACTGAAACATATCCTTTAATAGTTCTTAGAGTCTGTGATGTAATTTCTCTTGGTACTTTAATGTCTAAAACATGTGGTAAAATTTCATAACACTAGAGGTAACTAACAATATTAAAAGCTACTGTAAAGAACAGTCTTAATTTTGCCCTCACTCCTATGTAATTGCTTAACTGGTTATAAAAGTTATTTTTCCTCATTAGTTTGAAATGATTACTATAATGCTTTTGGAATCAATATTTCTAGTGACTTGCTCATTTGTGGAACAGCATCAGAATGACTCGAGTCAAAATTCTATTCTGACTTACAATAGCACCAATGAGCCCTCCATGAAGTGATTCTCCAAAGGAAGCTGGTAGTCTGACATCTACATCCGGGTTACAAATATTTATTTTTGCCCTCAGAATTTCTTTTTTGATTTGAGTTACTTGCCAACATTTAAAAATAGAGAGATTTTGCATTTTAAAAATATGATTTCTAGCTTCTCTTAAAAAAATTCCGAGATCTAGCCACATGCCCCCATGGAAACATTTCACAGGAACATACAGGGTAGTAACTGCTTCCTCTAAACAAACTCTGGGCCTTCCATTCCCCACAGTCTCCATGCAGCCATTTCTTTTATATACACTATTTTTTATACTCCAGTAGTTGAATTCAAGATCTCTTCCCTAAAGGCTAAGCACGGAACTTCTTGATAAAGATAGAAAAATGAAGCAATATCATCCTCTTCCCATTACTTAACAAAATGAATACAAAGGAGATTTAAAAGAAGCAAAAAAAAAAAAATCAGTAGTTATAAACAAGAATATAGTATCATATTAGAAAACGTACATTATAAAATGTAAGAGGTAGAGGCAAGAAAAGAAAGAAAAATTCCTGAACAGCTCAGCATTATTCTAAATGTTACCCCTGCCCTGAATAAGCAATTCTGAAGAAAGAGCGTGAGCAGACACATTCTTGGGATGTTTTTACTATGATTCTTCAATTTAGGAAGAAGCAAAATGGGTCAGTGTAAGACAGTCTCAGGAAAGTTATGTGAAACACCAATGAGAAAAGAGGTCCCTGTCTGCCTCTGCATAATCTTAGGACATCAGGAAAGGCAAGTAAGCTCATAAAGATTCACCATTTTTCAAGATGACACATTGACCTGAGAGAATGAATTCTGTACCTAGAACTCATGTAATGATAATAACATGCAACAAAAAGAAATAAAAAGCATACAGAGTGGATGGAAGTTGTGAAAACTGCATTTCAGATGAAAATTTTTCTTACATAGGAAATCCTAAGAAATCGACAAAATGACCATTATAATTAATGTGAATTTAGCAAAGTCACAAGATGCTAGGTTTATATACCAAACAAACAAAAAGTGTTTTATATAGTAAGAACAAACAGTTGGATAATAAAATTTTTTAAATTTATTAATGATAACATGAACATAAAATTCTTAGAACTGAATTTAACAAAAGATGTACAAGAACACTACATCTAAAACTATGTAACACTGCTGAGAGAAATGAAAAAAAACTTAAGTACATGAAATTATATACCATGTTCATGGACTGGAATCTCATTATTGTTAAGACAATCCTCCCCAAAGTGATCTGTAGATTCTGTACAATCCCAGTCACAATCCCAGCAAATGTTTTTTTGTGTGGAAATTGACGAGACAATTCTAAAATATATATAGAAATGTAAATGACTTAGAATACCTAAAGCAATCGTGAAAAAAATCAAACAACACATGACTGACACAAAGTTTTTAGACTTTATATAATAAATAACAAAATTATGTGTAAGGATTGTATTAGCTTTCCAGGGCAGCTGTAACAAAGTACCATAAACAGTGTGGCTTAAAACAACAAAAATTTATTGTCCCACAGCTCCAGAGGCTGGAAGTCTGAAATCAAGGTGTCAACTGAGCCATGCTCTCTGAAGGCTCTAAAGAAGAAATCTTTCCTTGTCTCTTCCTACTTTCTGATGGTTCCTGGCAATCTTTGGAAATCCTTTGACTTATAGATGCATCTCTCCAATCTCTGCCTCCATCATCACTTGGTTATTTTCTTGTGTATTTCTCCTCCCATGCCATCAGAGGATATCATATTGAAGTGCTAGAAACTGCATTACTTTTTGTTACCATTATTTAGTACACAAACCACAGTCCCTTTCCATGACACTGCTTTTAGATGCAAGTGAGAGGGGCTCTTGACCCAGGCTTATCCTTTTTGAAGACTCCGCTTTGGCCTTTCTCTGGCTATCACTCTCTCTGTGAGGTGAAGGGGACCAAAGGAAAAGGCTCACCTGAAGCTCATATCCTTCCCTCAAGACCATGCTTCTAGACCCAATAATACTATACTCAAATGATCTTCAACTTCCTTCTGGGGCCTTCATAGACCTCTTCCTTGGATCTAGTCTCCTGAGGATGGATGTGTCTCTAGGAGAGGAAGCCAATGGGGACAAATTTGTGAGAGATGGGCCAGGATATCCATATATATGTATGAAGGACACTTTTGGTGCAGGATAGAGTCAGAGAAGGGAAGAGAAGGAGAAGCATTCTTGGAGAATGGTGGAGGCTAATTCTTCTTGGGCCACCGTCTTGCAATGTGCTAGAGAATTCTAAATTAAAACCTGGTCTTCTATGTTATTTTCAAGGTATATTTGTCAAGGTAGTAGAGTGGAACATATTTTTTTAGCTATATATGAACTTAATTTACACACTTTAAATATTTGGGAATATGGTATGTGGGTCTTCGTTTTCACTCTTGCTTTGAGCTACCTGAGTGTCCCACTCCAAACACCTTGTCTTCCAACCCAACATGATTTGGAGCAGATAGTCCTGGGGATCCATTCCTTACAGAGAGAGCAGGGAAGGGGTTAACCATACCATACTAACTCCCTACCTGCAAAGTTTAGACAGTTTGTGTTACCCAACAAGGCTAAATCAAGTTTTGTAGTTCAGGGCTTTTTATTTTGTGCCAAATCAGTGGGTTAACAGTGTTAGGGAAGCTTAAGGTCCTGAGTCTTGGCTACCTGTCCAAAACCCTGTGAACCTGTGGTTTGGCATGATTGATTTTTCAAAAATTCTTCTCTTGGTAAACCAGTTTGAAATTCTTTTCTGACGTCATTGCGGTTTCTGGTCTGGCACAATCTGGTTGTAACTTTGCCACAGAAGTAAACTGTGGCCAAAGTGAGATTCTACATAGCAGAAACTTACCAAGCTGAATAAAATATATCCCTTGCCTTCACATAGTTCACATACGTAGACAGTGGAATTATGAGATCCCAAGTGGGGGGGAGGGGGAGGAGGCAGTAGTATAAATTCCAGCCCAAGGGAGACTTCATGGACAAACCTTTGGAAAAGAAGTGGGATCTTGACATTTTGACAGACAGAGGTGGTGGAGGATAGCCGAGTAGTGATAAGTGGAGATCAGACAGAGGAAACTGGTTGAGCCTGGGCATCATCGTGGACATGTTCAGGGGACAATGATTGGTTCCTTACTGTTGTATAGAATAAATGAGAGGATGAGTTGTTCCATATGCCCTGGATGCTGTTCCCATCAGCACACCACAACAGTTTGCAGAGCATCTCATAAGGCTTCTGTCTTTCCTTCATAACATGTATCACAATATAATTAAATAATTATATAATTACTTAATATTTGCACTCTTCCCCCCCCCCCTTTGCTAACATACTTCATGAAGGCATAGATTACATTTGTCTTATTCATGGGGATATTTCCACTATTTGGCGTGGAGTCTTCAACATAATAGACACTCAAAAAATACTTGCATAACAAATAAATGTATGAGTGACAATAGATAACTGGTGTATTAATTAACAATGCATTGATTAATAAGGCTAGAAGAGGAGGTTGCTGTTAGATTGTAGAAATACCTGAATGCTAATGAGTTTGGACTTCATTTGATAAACAATGATGTCTTATTCATTTCTGTACTCAAACTCGAATAAATACCCATTTAATTGTTTATTTTGTGTTAGACACTGTGTTAAATATGGAACATAAAATGATGATTAAAACACTCTGCCAGGATCTTGCAGAACAGTAGGAGGAGGCAGATAAGAAAATAACTATAAAAAAAATGTGGGAGATCTTTATTAGAGGTATGTTCCAAGTATATGAGAACACAAGACAATGGACTCATTTATTCTGCTTTGGCAGGTGAGTGGGACAGTGAATCCTCCCCAGAAGAACTGACATCTCAGTAATTTAAGGATGAATGAGGGTTTCTAGGTGAGAAAAGCTGGGGGAAGGACATTATAGAAACATTAGATTTCCAGCAATACAGAGAATGGAATAGTGTAAAATATTCCTTAAAAAAAAAAGGAGAAAATTTTAAATGTTGGATAAACTATAAAGAACAAATCTTTTAAGGAGCCTAGCTGATATTGTAAGAAGAGAACCTCTCATATTCTAAATCTAAAGTTGGACTGGAAACCCATAGACAGAAGTAAGCATGGCAGCTTCTCCAATAATTGACACTCTTGATGTTTTGTCTTATTTTATTTTGTGTTTTTTTTAAATTTAATGTTTATTTATTTTTGAGAGAGAGAGCACCAGCGGTGGGGGGGGGGGGGGGGTTGCAGAGAGAGAGGGAGACACAGAATCCGAAGCAGGCTTCAGGCTCTGAGCAGTCGGCACAGAGCCCCATGTGGGGCTCAAACTCACAAGCCACGAGATCATGACCTGAGCCAAAGTCAGAAACTTAACCCACTGAGCCACCCAGGTGCCCCTTATTTTATGTTTTTAACAGCTGCACTTGTAACATCTGAAGATAGGGACAGGACTTGAGAATGCTTAAGGTGGAAGTCAAAA
This sequence comes from Panthera leo, assembly GCF_018350215.1. NCBI lineage: Eukaryota > Metazoa > Chordata > Mammalia > Carnivora > Felidae > Panthera > Panthera leo. The sequence continues at coordinate 88,516,491 of NC_056688.1, forward strand.
CAGATTTGTACATAAAATTAAGACCCTGAAAAAGCTATTCTGTCAGTGAAACAATGTCTAGGAAAACAAAATCCACTCAGTAAGTAAGAGGGTTGCTGAGGAAGGAGGTGTGTCTGTTTTGGCTTTGAGTAGAGAGAAAAATTGCTTAAGAGTTCGTATCTATAAGCAAGTCCTCATATGAAATTGGACTCAAATTCATACTCCCTATGTGGTACAAAATACCTCAGACAAATATCAAAAGTAGTTCCTAAGTTAGTTCTCTCAAGTAACTGGCAGGATCAAATACTAATCCTCTCTGGTGGATTGCCATTTAAACCCAACCACAAAGAATACCCATAGGTAATGTTTTTATGCTCATATAAATAAAATCCCAATGTACATGAGAAAACAAGCCACAATAAAGGTGGAATAGATCCACAAAGAATGAAACTACTTGCCTCACAGATATAGAATAAAAATTGAATATTAAAAATATGATGGGTGAGTACGACTGGGTGGCTCAATCGGTTAAGCATCCGACTTCGGCTCAGGTTATGATCTCGCAGTTTGTGAGTTCGAGCCCCATGTCCAGCTCGGTGCTGACGGCTCGGAGACTGGATCCAGTTTCGGATTCTGTGTCTCCCTCTCTCTGTCTCTCTGTCTCTCTCAAAAATAAATAAACATTTTTAAAAAGTAAAAGAAAAAAGAAACGCGTGAATATGATGGCCGGGCCGATACGGATGATAACCAAGTAGGACTTCAAGGAATAAAAACAAAAACACACATAGGAGTCAAAATCCTTACAGAAAGCAAAATCTGGTTGAGGAGTTAATTATTTGACTTGAAGATAGATCTAAAAAAATTCCCCAAGTATATAGCAGAGACCCAAATAGGGAAAATATGAAAGAAATATGAAGAGACATGGAAGGATGCAAAGGGAAATTGAGCCGGTGCAACACTGGAAAATGCTAACATACATCTGACTCAAGCTGCAGAAGCAGAGAATAGAAGGATTTGGAGAATATTGAGAACTAAGAATTTTCCAGATTTTAAGAAATATACCCTATTAGATTCAGAAAGTCCAACAAATCACAAGCAGGACAAATGTAACAAAATTGACAGCTAACTGATTGTGGTAAAGTGCACAGATCTTAGGGAGAGAATACAAGATGGACGATGGAAATAGGAAGGAAGCCCCCCAAAAGGTTAGAAATGACAGAAGGGAACCACACCGAGATTAGCCAAATCTTTGATGATTATAAGGTAAATAAAGTTGAAAACACATAGACAAACGGGCCAAAATTATAAATACCAAAAAACGCAAATCAACAAAACCAGTTTGTGGATGAATGAAAGATCTGAGTTGCTCTGTGAACATTAAAGAAAATAAATCAGGAATTAAAATTTCACCCCCAAAGGAAACATCTAATACGAGATGGTTTTATAGGAAATTACGTCAAACATATTGAAGGAACGCATCATTCTAATCTTCACACAAACTTTTCTCGAGAAAAGGCTAAGATGTGACACTCATCAATTCATTTTACGCAGCGGGTGTAACCATTAATACCAAAGTCGGATAAATGCAGTATGAGAAAGGAAAGGACAACTGATTTCACCCGAGTAGAAGTGATGTTCCAGTAAACCACATGTATAAAGATGATACGACTTCGTATCAGAAATGCAAAATCGGCTTAACATTAGAAAACTACTAATATAATTTAGAACATTAACAGATTAAAAAACAAGAACTCAAGATAGCCTTCATAGACACAGAATAAGCATCGATGCAATTCAACATATATTCATGTATAAAAGATCTTATTAAATTCAGTCCACAAGGGAAATTCCCTAACCTGAACAAAGTTTATCAGACCTACATCTACGGCCAACATCTTATTCAATGGTCCAATCAGGAACAAGACAAGAGTGCCTCCTGTCACCATCTCTACTGAAATATTTTATGTAGGTAAAAATAAATACATAAATAAATACATAAATAAATAAATTACAAATATTCAAAGACAGAAACACAAATATCATTATTAGTCTATGATAGGATTATCTACCAGAAAACCCAAAAGCACTTACCAACAAATTGTTAAAATCAATGAGAATGTTCAAAAACATTGCTGTATTTAAGCCCTTAAAACTTTAAAAGATAATACAGGAAAATATTGTATAACTTTAGAGTAGCAGAGGGTTTTTTAAACAAGACACAAAAAGTAGAACCCTTTAAACTGGATGAATTCGCTAAATTAAAAAAAAAAACCAATGTTCACCAAAGGGCACTTATAGAGTGAAACACAAGCCATGAACTGGGATATCTTACAAAGAACTTCCAAAACTCAAGAAAAAAAGATAAATAACCTAACAGAAAAGTAGTCAGAAGCTATGAAAAGGTGTTTAGTTACGGAGGCCATACAAATGGCCATTGCCTACAAAAAGATGCTCAACCTTATTCGTTATCAAAACAATGCAAATTACAAGCATGGTGAGATACCATTTCACATCACTAAATTAGAAAAAATTTTAAACTTTCACAATGCCAATTTTGGGCCAGGAAGTAGAGTAAGGAGCTGTATACATTGGTCCTACTTCACCTAATAAAGTTGAAACTGTCCATCACTATAGGAAACAGAAATTCTATTTCTAGGTATATAATGTAGGGAAACTCTTGCTCACAGGTTCTACGAAAACATGAATGAAGTATTTTTGAGTAAGGATGGCTTTTAAGGGTTTAACTTTTAAATGAATGGGAATTTGAGAATAACTAGTTAAAAAAAAAAAAAAGAAAAGGAAGAAGGTACCACTCCACAGCTTTTGTGTGTTATGGCAATGCTTCTTTTGTGGCCTTTCAAGATAGGCACATTTGGGTTTGAATCCTAACCTACCTTTTACCACCTGAATGACCTTGGATGAATTGAGTCTGCTCTCTAAGCCTTGGTCTTTGCCTCTGTAAACTGTGGATATGAGACTATCTTAAGATTATTGTGGGAGTTAGGCATATTATATGCAAAACACCCAGTGCATAGTAATGTTCCATGGATGTCAACTATGTTACTGCTCCATTGAATAGATTGGACAGTGACCCATGAAAGAGAGAAAGGAGAGGAAGGGAGGCAGCTCCTAACTGGGCATCACCAGCATCTCAGGCACTCTCAAAGGGAAGGGAAGATAAAATCTTTAGGGCTCGGAAAATTCAAGTTAGAAAAGAGTATTCCCTCCAGGTAAAACGTGAGGTGCAGGGATGAGGGTCTGGTGGAAAGAGCACAGAACTTGGGGACTCAGGATTTGCCTCTGAGTCCTACCACCATCGTGGTTTGGATCTATAACTTTGGGCAAGACTTTGAAGCTCTGTGGGTCCCAATTTCTTCTCTGTAAAAAGGAAATAATAATGGAACAGGCTGCCGTGAAGATTAGGAGAAAAAGTATGCACCCAAACTCCAATCGGCAAAGGGTTATGCAAAAGTCTTAATATCAATAGTAACCATGTTTCTTCCTAATTGTCACCCTCTTTGGGGACAATTCCCCCACTCTGAAACTTTTTTGGCACCCTACATTCTGTTCGAGTCTCATATGTCAAAGTCTTGCTAGAGCGCAGGCTGATTTGATGAACCAATGTGCATTGGTCTATCAGGAGACAGCCATGGATTCCTCCACACTTCTCTCATCTTCTTATAATGTTGGCTATTAAGTAGTCATTTTAAAGATGAGCCTTTAGGAGGGAAAATCCTTTCATGAAAACACTGACAAATGCTCAAAATTTTAGGTGCAGTGGGAGTCTGTTGGGTGAGATCCACTTTACCAAATAAGACTCCTTCATAGGACACTCCAGAAGCATCTTCTTCCTCTTTGATTCATTATGTCAAGTTTAATGACTTCTCTATCCTCAAATAAAGTTTGAGAAAACTTCCGGGAGAAATAGAGTTTCAGACCTTGACGCTGAAAATCACAGTAATAGAGATAATACCCAACTAGCATTTTATGCTGCGCAAAGAACTTTTGTATGTGATGTCTCACTCAATCTTTACATCAATCCTGGGAGGGGAAAACTGAGATACGGGTTTGTGGCCCTCAGTTTTGTAGTTGAAGAAAGCTTGGCTCAGGAGGTTTCATCCAACATCACACATCTCTCTTGGCTGAGTTTAGTCACATCTTTCTTGGGATCCTCTTCCCTTCTTGGTCACCAGAGTACTTGGTCACACCTGCCACCTGGGCCACACGAGAAAGGATAGTAGGTGTGGAGTCACCACAGACCAGTTCCTCTTGTTAGTGCTTGGTACTCCCGATTCCTGGGGGGAGCTAATTTCCACGTCAGGTCCTGGTGAAAAGACCAACGGCCCAACCAGAAGTCCGGAAAGCCCATTTGGACCGGTCTTCTTCACACCTCCACCATTGGCCACCATCGTCCCAAGGTTGGTGCTCTGGCTACAGAAAGACCCAGGTTTTCAGCAAGGCTGAAAGCGAGCACTGAGGGCTACCCTTGTATCCCTTCCACCTTCCCCAGGCTTTTTCTTCGCTCTCTCAAGGCTCTTCCCATCTAAAGCAATAGGTGGTTGCCACCTTCCACAAGCAACTTTTGAAATGATAATTAATCAGTCTTCCTAATGACTTAATAATCATGCCTTGCATGTCCTTAATTAGTTCTGCACCTAGGTGCCCCGAGCTGTAGGTCACCTTGATCACCTTCAGGGTGGGGCTGAGTCACCTAGACAGGACGGGGATCTGCCTAAGGTCACCCAGCAGCACGTGCAGCTCAGCCACCAATCATAAATCAAGGTTATGAGGTCGGTTCTGCTCACACCTTCCTCCCCAGGGTCCAAGGGCCTTGCTCCCCTTCCCCCTTATCCCGGTAAAGCCTCCCATCCACACTCATGTGCCCTGGGTGCCCCGAGGGCCATGTTAAATAACAAAATAGCCCAATGCAATAGTTTACAATTCTGCATTACTAGTTAATAGGCCTTGGGTTTTTTTTTTTTAAGTTATTATTTATTTATTTTGAGAGAGAGAGGGAGAGAGAGAGAGGGTGAGGGGCAGAGAGAGAGGGAGAGAGAGAACCCCAAGCCAGCTCTGGGTTGACAGCAGGGCTCCATCTTACAAACCATGAGATCATGACCTGAGTCAAAATTAAGAATCAGATGCTTAACCAATTGAGTCACCCAGGTGCCCCAGTAGGCCTTATTTTATTCTCCCCCATAGGTATGTGCATCTGAACAGAGGGTCTTCAGCTCCAAAGCTTTTATCCACTTAGAGATGAAGTTCTAATGGTAGAATTCCAGGCGCTTGTCACCACTGGTAGATAAGCTACTTTAGCAGTGGGGCTCTGGGGCAGAAGTTCCTCACACAACTCTGCAGGTCAGGTAAGCTTGAGGATCTTGCTGGTGCTGCCCGCCCCCTCCCCACCCCAAGTCCCTTGTCTTGCTCAGGCTTGGTCATTAGATCACTCTCCGGGGACTCGAGAAAGGAACAGCAAACTTGGTTGCAGGCACAGCACATTAACTAAGAGCGGGAAGTCAGTTCTCCCTTAATTAAACCCAACTGAAGTCCCATCCCCCCCCGCCCCCCCCCCCCCCCCGAAAGCCAAGCGGTGTGCCAAGCCACCCTTCACCCTGGTGGGATCTGGGCCTGCCCAGCACGTGGTCCTGGGTCTGGGGATACTCAAAGACATGATTCACACACATGCACATGAGTGCGTGAGCACGTGCCTGTGTGCGTACACATGTATGCACCTGTGCGTGAGGCTGAGCGGCAAAGATGGCCGACCACCTGGGGGATGAATCCTGCCCAAGCCTTTCCAGTTGGGAGGCCTGGAGGAACCAAATGAATGAAGTCTAACAAAGTGCAAGATGGAGGACAGGGACGGTCGGTTCTCGTGTGCTCTAATGTGACGCTAGGGAGGCACAGGGATGCCGCGGCCAATCTCGAAGCATCGACACAGGGTTTAGGAGCAACCAGTTGGTTACCGGAAGACTTCTTATTTGTGCCCCAGCTCTTGTTATTAAAAAGAAATTGGCTGTGATTGGAAATCAAGAGAGCAGGCAGGACTGGGGGTGCCCGGGGTTGGGGAAAGCCATTCTGAATAGTCGTGGGAAATTTCCTTGCAGCTTCTTATCCAAAGGGGAGGCTTGGGGCAATTAACCCCAGGTGGAAACAATTGGCCCCCAATCAGTCTAGCTGCTGCACTAAGACTCAGGAGCAAACCGCCTTATCCTAGACTAGAAACCTCCTGTGGAAAATTTGCTTCCCCCCCCCAACCCCCCACTCATCTTTTGGGGCAGCACTGGGATTGGGTTTTGAATCAAATGAATGTGAGTTCCAATCCTGAACTCCCCCCTTATAAGTTCTGTGGGTCGGATAAATGTCTTCCCTCTCTAAGCCTTGGGTTTTTTCATCCGTAATGATTTGGCAGGGTTTCTGTGATGATTAAGCGAGATAATAATGATTATGATTCTTGTTTATGATCATTATCATAATTGTCAATGTGCATTGAATTATGTTTACATTTATAATACCAGTTTACAGATACCCTGTGAGATACAGAGCAGGAAACAAGGGTTCAGGGAAGCGACACACAGACGTGTAATGAATATTCATTTTCTCAAGATAGTATGTGCAAAGTCATTCCACTTCAGCTAAATTGGAAAGTGTGTGGAGATAAAACAGAAAGGACATTAGGAAACATGAATTGTGGTTTTATCTAGCTACTGGTCCACACGTGAACCTTACTTTTTTCTTGCTTAGCAATCTGTATTTTCTAAAATTATTACTCGTTACTTGAGTAGTATGAAAAAAATCATCATTGGTGTGGAGAGCTATGAGCAAATTCTCTCGCTTCCCTTTAACAGGCCAGCTGGTAATGTTCAAGACGGTGGTGTTCTGGAAGCTTGCAGCCTCTAGCCATTTTGGTGTGTAGCACAAATGAGAAATAACTGTTTGTTTCAGCCTCTGAGAGATTCTGAGGCGGTTACCCCTGCATAATCGAGCCCATCGGAACCCATAAAGTTGGTTTTCGCCTTTCAGATCCTTAATGTCTTTGGAGAGGGAAGTAAAAACTACGCACTTAAGAGTCAAAAATACGCACAAGACGTTATACAGAATAGTCATGATGGAATTAACTGTAAACGTCAATAGCTTGGTGTGTATCCTTCAGACATGCCCACATAAACATACTTATAAATGGGTAAGCCTCCAAAAAACAACTTCTTTTTATGAAGATGGGATCATGTTTTACAGGTTATTTTGTAATCTGACTCATTGACATTGGTGCGAAAGGGCACTTAGCTGTCATAACACCGTAGAAGGCAGGCATTGTCCCTTCTTAACAGATGAAGAAACTGAGTCTCAGAGAGGTTCAGCCACCTTTTTAAGGTTACTCAGCTGATAAGTGATGGAATTGGGACCTGAGGCCAGGTCTCTTTGGCTCCTCAGAGTCAGGCACCAGAGACAGCGGGCATGGCGGGGACCCAGCCTTAGAGGTGGGAATGCTCCGGAACAAATGGCAGCCCTGGCTGACTGAGCTTGAGGGCTGAGGTGGGAAAAGATAGACTCCAGCTTCAGAAGACTTTGGGATAGGAACTCAACTCCTACTCCAAGGCTGAGATGAGATGATGGGGCAGAGGGTGGGGTAGGTGGAAGAAAAGTTACAATTCTCCCTTAAAGTGATTTCACCAGCACTGAACTTGAATTTCACTCATCCACGATGGTCCGGTACGTCGGCGCGCACCTAGCGAGACCAAAAGGAAGGGAGACACAGCTCCTGACACAGCTGAAAACAACAGGATCCATTACAAGGCAGTACAAGGTTGATGCTTGCATGTTGGCTATCGGCAGAAGGGGGGAGGGTGAAAAGCAGGCTTGCGCACGTGGGGTGACACAGACCTAGTTCGAACCCCAGCGCTGCTCCTCTGTATGAGATGCCGGGCAAATCACTAAGCTCAATTTCCTCCTTTGAAAAACAGAGTTAATAACGTCTGTTTTGCAGAATTTCAAGGACTGGGAAACAATGCAAGTGGGAAGTCTAGTATGGCCTATGGTGCATAGCACGTGACCCACAAAAGGCAGTGATGGTATCTCGTTTTGAGAATAAGTGGTTGGTTTGGGGCAAATAGTGCCACGTTGCACAGACTTGAGCATGGCTGCATGGAAGCTGCAGGCTATCTGGAAGACAGGTGAAATGCAGTTTAGGACCGTGGGGTGGTTTCCAGAATCTGCCCTCAGGTAAAACCTCCTCTACCAAATCAGCACTTTTGGTAAGGGCTTCTGATGGAAGATGACCTCTCTGTGACCTCCAGGCTCAATGTCTGGATGCTTCTTGCAACAGCACAAGCAAGCCCTGACTCACCGACATTATGTGGGCGGCTGGGACCCTTGCGGCCACCGCCAACACTTAATCTCCTGGCCACCTGCAGCCAGGTCTGTTCAAGCCTATGCTACAGAAAGCCAGAAACCATGAGCTTCTAGAGTGATAAGTACAAAGAGGAGGCCTCTTGGGGAAGCCTCCTTCAAGATTGGCCCTTTCTTCTTTACCCAGGATACTCAAAATAACTTTGATTGTTGTCTTTCCTTACTACAAAAGCAAAGTAGGATCATTGTGGAAGATACAGGCAAGCAAAAGGAGAAAAGGAGGAAGAGGAAGAAGAGGAAGAAGAAGAAGAAGGAGAAGAAGAAGGAGGAGGAGAAGGAGGAGGAGGAGGAGGAGGAGAGAAGGAGAAGAAGGAGAAGAAGAAAAAAACCAAACATTATTCTACCCACCCAGAGATAACCACTCTTAACTCTGGTATTTTCCCTATCAATCTTTTTCTGAATATATGTGTGTATATATATACACATACATGCACAAAATAGTATATATTATAAAAGTCTTTCCACATCAGTGGACACATTGCTTTCAAATAATTTTTAGAGACTGGATGGTATTTCGCTGAATGAGGGTACTGCTCACATGTCTAATCAGGGACATATTTAGTCTGTTTCCAGTTTTTTGTTTTATTGCAGTATTTCAGTAACTATCTTTAAGACTGTATCTTTTTTTCCCACGTCTTTTGTTATTTCATAATTTCTAGCGGCAAGTTTTCCTATCTTCCATTATTTTCTTGGGATGGATTCTAGCAGTAGTGTTGCAGGGTCAGAAAGGAAACACATTTTTCAAGACAGCAGCCTTTCATGTTGACGAGATTCCTTTCCTGTAATTTCAGTGACTGATAATGAAAAACACGTCTGGGAACCACAGCAGAAGTGAGTGTTGTATCTTAACGTTACGGAGTCTCTCGCACGGCGCTAGTGTTCCAAACAGCCTTATGAAAGTGGTATTTCCCTTCCGGCTTCAATGGCAACGGTAACAACTAATATTATTATTGTACTTGCTGCTATTATTACTGTCTTCTGTGCTGTTTTCCTGCTCTGAGATCCCCTCCGGTTGGGCTCATGAGGGAGACGTGGGTCATTTGCTGCGAGCCCTATTGACCTCCCATGGAGCATAGCACAGACATTCTAGTACATTCCTCACCTGAACAGGTGCGGTAAGCTTTTCCTGACCCCACAGAGCCCCTCAACTCTAGACAATAGGTCTTCTATACTGTTTGCCCAGTGACACCTGCAAAAGTCTGGTGTTCATTGTTATGCCCTTCTCTTGGCAGGCTCGTCTATTGAGTTTGGCTTCTGCTGACTAAAGTCAGGGAAGCTGACCCAGTTGAGGAGAGTAGCTTGAAAGAAAAGTCTTAGTGTTCCTATATGGCCTGAGGGCTCCATGTGAACCTGTCAAAATAAATCCATATGAATTAATCATCCCAAATCAAAACAAGTCCCAGCATTGAGCACAGTACACGGCACATCATATTAGACACTTTTCTGTGAGTGTTTGCTAAATGAAAATATGGCTGGTGGATGAAGGATGCCATTAATCATCTCTTGTCTTATCTTGCTATAGATGGCATGCCATGTATCCAGAGTCAGATATTTATGTCTCCAGAAACCCTCTCACAAGAGGGTTGGAAGATCATGCCTCTTCTATAAAGTTAAACACATGCCTATTCTTCGACTCTTGGGCAAAGAGCAAAATGCATGCTTGTAACAAGTCCCATGAAGTTTATAGAAAAGAAAAAGATGACCTGCCGACTACGAGTTGGGTGGGCCTACAATAAAAATATTTTCCGATATGTATGGTCTCAAAAAAATTGCTTCTCAAGCAGCTTTTCCTGGGAAGCTACAGGAGGATGTGTTTTACCGAAAAGGGGGGAGCAAACCAAGCCGTGGAATCTAGCATCCAGGGAGGGAGCCCAAGAGACAGGTGCAAGGGATTCTCAGGATGACTTTGAAAGAAAGATCTTAATTCTAACAGCATAGCAGACTCGCAGAGTGACCTGCCCAGACTGTTGAAGCACTACCCAGGGTCTCCAGGAGGGAGGTACCTGCCCCCTGCCCCCACAAAGAAACTGGAATCCTTTGATTCCTGGAAGTTTTTTTTATAATTTTTAAAAAATGTTTATTTATTTTTGAGAGAGAGAGAGAGAAACAGAGCATGAGCAGGGGAGGGGCAGAGAGAGAGGGAAATCCAGAATCCGAAGCAGGCTCCAGGCTCTGAGCTGTCAGCACAAAGCTGATGGGGGCTCAAACTCATGAACCGCGAGATCATGACCTGAGCCCAGGTTGGACGCTTAACGGATTGAGCCACCCAGGCGCCCCACTGGGAGAAGTTTTATGGCTCTGTGTGAGAGTTGGGGGATGAATTAATGTTAGGTATGCAACACGGGGATGGAAAAATGAGACAACTGTTAACTATGGGAAAAAATATACAAGTAAAGAAATCTAGCCATAGTATGTTACATGGCTCATCTGTGAGCCACGTTTTCACTGATGTTATCAGGTAAAGAGGATTGGATTATTAACAAAGTATCGATGTGTTGCATGTGATTGAATGGGGAGGCGAAGTGTATGTGTTGTGGTGGGGTGGGGGGGGTGATGCAGGAGGACCAAAGGAAGGTAAAGAGCTGGATCCTTACCCCCCATCACAGAAGAACAAAAGATAAATGTCTCCGATTGAAAAATCAAGAACTAGCAGTATAAACCTGTCATTTCAAGATAGATAAATTCCCAAGAAATAGCTAAAAAAGTCGAAAGTTATTGCCTAGTTCTAGGGGAGCCGCTTAAGGGTAGGAAGGAGGAGAGCAGGTGCGGCTGGTTTTCACCGTAAGACTGACTTTCCAAAACCGATGTACATGTATTATTTCAAAAAACCAAATTAACAAAAAGTGCCAGAGGATGAGTAACTGAGAGAGTTGACGCAGACTTCTCTCGGCGGCTTTTGGTAGCTAAGCCTGTGTTTTGAATGATTTTGATTAGTTTTATTTAAATTATGTTTTCTATTATCACGTTGCTTTGGGGACATTCACCGAGAGAAAAGGGGTGGCCAAGAAGATGCGGCTCTTCAACTCTTTCATTGTTTTTATGTGTTAGCATTCCTGGTGAGATTTCATTTTAATGAAACCATCAGTCGCTTTGAGGAGCCTGGGTGACTCAGTCATTTGAACATCCGACTCCTGATTTCAGCTCATGTCATGATCTCACGATTGTGGGACTGAGTCCTGCATCAAGCTCCATCTGAAGGTGCAGCCTGCTTAAGATTCTCTCTCTCCCTCTCTCTGCCCCTCTCCCCTGCTCGTGCATGCTCTCTCTCTCTAGAATAAAATATTGTTTAAAAATTAAAAAAAAATAAAAACTAAAAGAGCAATTGCTTTAAGAACTTTTTTTTTTTTTTTTTTTTTTTTTGAGTTAGAAGGTACAGACCTAGACATAATTTTCCAGGGATTTCTCTTGATAGCCCAGTGGGTCCATTGCCAACCACAGGGACTCCCATACAAGATGAATGCATTGTCCTCCACGCAGGAGGAGGACCCCTCTCTCACCACAGGGGCCTGGAGCTTTTCTGTCCAGAAGGAAGAATGGATTCATGATGCACGGTCTGCATCATTTTATTTATTCCTTTCTAGGACCAAAGGTCTGTGTCTACGTCTGGAAATAGGAGCATGGTGTGATTCCAGAAAGAGACTGAGCTAGCAGACGGACCTGAGGTCATGAGCTCGCACTCTGCCTCAGTGTCCTACCACCCCACCAAGCTGAGCCACGCCGCTGTGAGTGCAAACCCAGGAACACGCCAACATGGCTCCCTAGCCACAAAAAGCTAACAATCCTCGCATCCTTATAACTTGCCGGGCAGTGTTCTGAGCACTTCACAAGCACTGACTCCTCTCTTCATCCCAGCCACACCAAAAGTGCTATTCCTCTTCCCATTTTACAGATGAGGAACCTGAGGCACAAAGACGATGAGTAACACGCCCGGGTCACGTGGCTAGCAAGTGGCAGATTTGAACCTCCTCAGATGAGCCCAGAGCTCATGCTGTCAACAGTTTCACTCCTTCCTCCATGACACGGGCTCCGATATTCCTTTTCCTTAAATGCGCCCATGCACCCTTTCGCGGAGCCCTTCAATGAGGTAATTCTACGCCCTTTCCCTTCTCTCACCCATCTGGTTGGCTTTTTATTAAGCTGGGGCTTCAGCAAACATCAGACTCACCTACAACCAAAGCCAGGAGAGAAATCCTTCATTGACAAAATGTCTGGCACACACAGACAAGCCATTTGGAGCCACCGGCAGCAACCGGACACCCGTGTCGTAATGGTTTGGAATCAAGAATTTAAGTCTCACGCCCAAGGGCTGACATCCAGAGCAACCACTCACCGATCTCTGTGCGTGGTGCTTGGGCAGGGACGTGGGGGGCTGGATTTCTCCTGGAGAGGCCACTGGAAGCCAGAAGCCCCTCCACAGGCAGAAACCAGAGACTCTCCAACCCAGCCCCAGACATACTTTAACTGAATGGACCCCGGCACTCAGTGAGGGGCAGAGCACTGTGGCTAGGGGGCGGGGGGGAGGGCAAGAAGGAGGCAGGAGGTGGGCCCTGCCTCCATGATCTTCTGGCATGCCCCCCCCCCCCCCGCAAGGCCCCTGTCATTCACCCCAGCCTCGATGAAACCTCTTTGTATTTCTCTGACATGCTGGGCTTGCATTCGCCTCCAAGGCTTTGCACCTGCCATTCCCTAGGTCTAGAATGCTCTTCCCCTGCCTCCTTCCCCTCGCATGGGGTCTCACCTCGATGTTACCTGTTCAGAGAGGCCATCCTGTCCCCACCAGTGCAGAGGAACTACATACTTCTCATGCTTGTTTCTTCCCCATATCCTGTTTTGGGGAAAAAAGCGCTTCATAGCGCTGGTCACTAGCTGAATTTATTTTGTTTCTGTATTTATTGTAGGCTTGCTCCTCTGCCATGACAGCAGGGACTTTGTCTTGTGTCAATTGCATTACCGTAGGGCCTAGAACAGCACTGATAATAGAGCAGAAGTCCATGTCTGTTCCTTGAACGAACAAAAGGATGAATGAGTGGATGGTGTCCACAAACTAGATAGATAGGAAGTCTCGGTCTTGAGCCCAAGGACTCTCTAGTGGGGAAATTACTGTCCTCGTTGGACTTTATCTGTGATCTCCATTTCTAGTCTTCCCTTCTGCTTACCCAGCATTGAAGACCTTGCTTCCGCGCTCGGGCAGAGGGTGTGAAGCCTTCTTATTGGGAACGTCTGACTTCTAGGGGATCAGGACCATGACCACATCTGGGCAGCATGGGGTCTGAATCCCATTCGGGAGGGGTGAGTTGGGGTCAAGGCCGTCCTTCATGGATGCCTCCCCAATCTAATGGCTATGTAATCCCACGACAACCTGGCCTATGTCGTCGATCCTGGGCTGCCCATTCAGTGCTTTCCTGACTTCTGTTTTTCTCTTCAGAGGTCTCTGGCTAAGGACACCTCTAAGCTGGTGAGCAGGGTCAGGCATCTCTCGAACAGAGAGCTGAAACTTATTCACATGCATAGATGGTTCTCTCACACTAGCCCCACAGTGAGAACACTCATCTCTAAGACATTCCCGCGTTGACTGGATTATGGGGACCATGATAGTAGGGGAGTCAAGCCTGGCTTCGGTGGGGCGTTCAGCTCAAGCCTTCTCCTTCCCTCCCCTCAAGCCGCACCCCAGAGTGGTGCAACCCCATCCTAATGGGTCACCGGACTGGTGAAACCTGAACAGTTGGAGGCCAAGGGAAGCACTTGATGACAAAAGGGTAGGGAGGTGAGCCAATGGAGGAGGAGTGGGGGCTTTAGGAGAGGGCCTGGGAAGGGAGCAGGCCAGGGAGAAGAACGGGGGCTATTTATTTTCAAATGGAGACGGATTTTATATTTCAGCCCCACTGTTTTTATCATAGTGAAATCTTAGGAGGTTCATGTGAACGGGGCCCTGTATTCATTGTTATGCTATTTGGTTTTGATAAAAAGTGGCATTGTACAAGATGTTCCTTGGCCACGTCAGACCTCGCTGCGTAGCTAATGGTGGCATAGAGCCATACCACAAGTTGTGCAAGGCAGGGGCAGGGAAAACAGAGCTGCTTCTGAGGGATTAAGGCCGGTATTTCAATTTGAACTTTAAGAAAGAGATTGAAGGAACAGGAGGAATAGTAAGAAAGAAAAAGCAAGAGGGAGAAGGGAGAGATGGAAGGAAGGAATGTAGGAAGAAATGAAAGACCAAAGGCAAAAGAAGGAGAATGGTCCCATTTAATGGGGGATCTTCTTGTAAAGGAGGAGAGAGCTGGTAGTTTCGCAAAGAGATGATATGCCTTTGCTCTTTTTGCAACTTTCTCTCCTGCCCACCTTTGTTCCAAAGCACTGCTGTGTCTCTAAGTGTGTTCCTTTCTGAACTTCTTTCCACTTAAGAGGAGGAGTCAAAAGGTCCGAGGTGCTTCTCTCGGTGTTGTGGGCTTGGAAGAGCCTAGCAGTGTACTTTCATCAGCTCCCAGACCCAGACTTTCCCCCTCACCTAAAGCTAAACCCAGAGCTGGGGTGTTTGCTTGCAAAACTTGTGGGTCATTGTTCTACAAAAAAACGACTTTATTTCTTAACCTGTAACTGCTGATGTTATGCTGAAGCAATGAACTTAACAGTCCATAAAAAAAAAAAAAAAAAAAAAAAATCTGACTCCATTTCTAAGGAAAACTCAACCAAATGGCTTCCCCCTTGTGCTGTCCATAATGACCATGATCTGATTTGGAAAGAAATCAGTCTGCTCGTAGTCAAATCCCTAGGAAGCCCTGGAGAACCGTGCCCACACCCATCACACACAACGGAGCTATGATCCGCCAATGTCAATGGCTGGCCGTTGAGTTGGGACATGGTGGCTTCCTCTTCTGTTGTCCCCAGCAACTGTGCAGCATCTGGTGTGCCCCTTCCCTGAGCAGATCAGCGTTTGCTTAAAGAAAACACATCCAGGACTTCTAGCTCCTACTTTCACCGGCTCCACTACGTGGTTACAGTCCTACCACCTTGACCTAAGTGTGGCTTCCAGATTAGACAAGGCTTCTGCACGCGCCCAGGCATGCTGGGCAAGGCCCCTCTCTCCCACCTCTATCTGGTAAACACTGACGCATCTTCCAGCTTCAATTGCTCCGTGCGGCCTTTCCAGACTCCTCCCCGGAAGAACCCACCCCGTCCTTCTCTAGACCTCGAATGTACCCTGAACAGACTTCTCTCATAGCCCCTGTGCCTCCTTCCATTCACCTGGAAGCTCTTTGAGCTTAACGTCAATGTCTGTTTCATTTCTGCATCCCTAATACCTAGTGCCTTGTCTGGCACCCAAAGCAGATCAAAAATTGATTGTTGAATGAATAAATGAATCAAGGAAAGAGATCTTCAAAAACATCTACTGAGATATTTAAAAAAGCAAGAGGCCAGTTTTAGCATTGAGTTATTTTACCTTTGTTATAATCACAAAATCATTTGAACTCTCTTCTAATGAATAACCAGCACCAGCAGGAGGCAACAGTCCTTGCCTGTATGTTGTATGTTTCAGTAGACATCGAAAGCTAACCAAAGCAAGTCTGCCTTTCCATTCCAGAGGCAGTAAGTAGGATTCTAGAAGTTGGGAGTGTGAAGGGTTTTAGCGGAGCATCCAGTCTTACTCCTTGAATTTACAGGTGAGGAAACTTAAGCTCAGAGACATGGGCGTCTTGCCCCAGGTCACCCAGCAGGTGATGGTGGAGGCGGGATTCAACCTCAAGTTGAGAGCTCAGCCTCGTGAGGCTGCAGGACAACAGTTTCTGAGCAGTTCAAGGCCAGCCCACCACAGTGTCTGGGTCAGGTTTACGTGCGTGCAGAGGCTAGCACCAGAGGTTGGGGACAAAAGCAATTAAAGAAATTTCCGAAATCAAGCAACTTTCAGCTGATTCTGGGAAAAGGGAGAGAGTAGCTGCATATATGACGGGCCCAAGTACTTTCTTTTTTTTTTTACCCTCTTAAACAAATACTTGTGCACATCCAGAAAACACTAAGGTTTTTTAAGGTGCATTAAAAGATTATGCAGTTATTCTAGTGAATTTAGTATTTCCTTTGTCATTTTCCACTAAGTGATAAATATTAAAACAATTCATGAAGAAATTTTCAATTAAAAACATTTTTTTTAATGTTTCTTTAATTTTGAGACAGAGACAAAGCATGAACGGGGGAGGGTCAGAGAGGGAGACACAGCATCTGAAACAGGCTCCAGGCTCTGAGCTGTCAGCACAGAGCCTGACGCGGGGCTCGAACTCACAAACTGTGAGATCGTGACCTGAGCCGAAGTCGGACGCTTAACTGACGGAGCCACCCAGGCGCCCCTTTTTTACAATTTTTTTAAATCCAGCGTTCTGTAGAATTCTTGTTGGCTATGGGGGCACCTGGGTGACTCTGTTGGTTAAGCGTCTGACTCTTGATTTCTGCTCAGGTCATAATCTCAAGATTCATGGGTTCAAGCCCCACATTGGGCTCTGTGCTGAGTATGGAATCTGCTTTGGATTCTCTCTCTCTGCCCCTCCCCTGCTCATGCTCTCTCTCTCAAAATAAATAAACTTAAAAAAAAAACCCATAAACTATTTCCTTTTCTTAAGTCAGTTTTATTGAGATAAATTTAAATACAGAATTCACACTTTATAGGTGTGCATCTATAGAGTTTTTGAGAAATATATACATGTATATATAAATACACTACAACCAAAATACCAAATATGAAAATATTTGTATACTCTGCTCATGGTCCTTTATAGTCAATCCTGTGCTCTCAACCCCAGGTGACCACCAATCTGTTTCATGCCCTTTTTCCAGAACGTCTCACAAATGGAATCATACAGTACATAGCCTTTTGTTCTGGCTTCTTTCACTTAGCGTAATGCTTGAGAGATTCATCTCTGTTACTTACTTTTGTGATCCCACTTCACATAATGAGGAAACTAAATTCCAAGCTGCTTAAGTGAGTCACTCGCTCTTGTGAGCCGTGGAGTCAGAACTCCAACCCAGCCAGCCTGATTCCAGCCCCGGTGCCCTCATTCAAACTCCACCCCTCCGCGCCTGGGGTCAGGGCTCCCCAGTATGTCATCACACACTGCGGGGTCTTGCTAAATGCTTCACTCATTCGGATTTTCCCCCACTGTACAAGCACGATGTCTGTTTTACATACGGACGCCCCAGAGGTTGTGCAAAGACATGAGCCTCTTTTTTTTTTCATTTTCAGGTTTGACCAGAAAACGTTCTAGTTATAAAGCCGCAGCGGAACAACTTGGTCAAGGAAAATGAACTGTTCACTTGCTCCTGAAGGAGGGGTGTTTGCCCCCTGGCCCTGGAGTCTGAGTCCCAGGCCTTAGCCCTGCCTGCCACGCAGTTGGAGGTGAACGAGTATTCACCGAATGGTGACGACTATTCCTATCCAGTGATTAGCTCATTCAGTCCCTTGCTAGCTGGGTGACCTTGAGCAAGTAACTTAGCCTCTTGAAGTCTCTCACCCATAATACGGGGCTCAAAAATGGGGTGTTGAGTACTAAGTGAAATAAGACACATGAAGCCCAGGGCCCAAAATCTAGCAATACCTCCCCAGCATGAGGCCCTTCTAATTTTCCTTTTGTCACAATGGCCACTTGAATTGAATTAAAGTTCGGGTACGGGGGCGCCTGGGTGGCTCAGTCGGTTGAGAGCCCGACTTCGGCTCAGGTCATGATCTCACAGTTTGTGGGTTCAAGCCCCACATGGGCTCTGTGCTGACAGCTCCGAGTCTAGGGCCTGCTTCCGACTCTGTGTCTCCCTCTCTCTCTCCCCCTCCCCCACTCTCTCTCTCTCTCTCAAAAATAAATAAATAGATAAAAATTTCTTTTTAATTGAACAGCAAGTGCTGCCAGGGGGTGGTCGCCATAACGCACAGCTCCTAGGATATACCATTGTCTTGGCTGTCACTTCGAATCATAGCCCTGGAGAGGTGCAGGGCGGGGCACGCACAGCCTATGGGACAGCCCCGGCTGCCCAGACGAAGGCAAGGGCTCTCCTTGGCAAACTAGTCATCAGAAAAGAAACGCTTGACACCAAGCAGGTTCCTAATAGATAGTTGTTGAGTTTTTTGTTAAATGAGCTTGGCTTTCTGTTGGTTCGAGCACTCACCCAAGAGTTTACAGTCTGAGACCAAGACATCTGTGCTGGAGAGATAGAAAACAAGCGGTCACTGCAAGAGCTGAGGTTACCAATTCCACCTGAGCTCAGCAACGTACCCCTCCTGCCCAGGCAGAGAGCCGGTGTTGCTGAGTTTGAGTAAGATGAGGAGGAAGGAAGAAAATCACATGACTTCCTCTTAGTCACAGGGGGCTTCCTAGAGGAGGTGTGCTCCTCAGAGAGCTACGAGAGTGGGGGAAGGGAGGCACTGATGAAGCCAGAGAACTTTTCTTTCTTTTTTTTTAAATTTTTTTTAAATTTTTTTTACATTTATTTATTTTTGAGACAGAGAGAGACAGAGCATGAATGGGGGAGGGTCAGAGAGAGAGGGAGACACAGAATCTGAAACAGGCTGAAACAGGCTCTGAGTTGTCAGCACAGAGCCTGACGCGGGGCTCGAACTCACGGACTGCGAGATCATGACCTGAGCCGAAGTCGGACACCCAACCGACTGAGCCACCCAGGCGCCCCGCCAGAGAACTTTTCAACACAGAAACATAGTGGCAACTAATATGATAATTTCAAAAAAGGAGAATCGTCCAGGATTCCTTTATAAAGAAGAGGACTCTCCTTGTTAAGAGGAAGAATGAAAGAGAATTCCTCTACCCTTCTTCCACTTTGTACACGTAACCTTCCTTTTCTGTTCATTCATTTCTTCCTTCAGTCAGAGATTCTCAGACTTTTCCGCGAAAGGGACCCTGAGTGTCTCAGTAAGCTTTTCAGTGTCCTAAGGCAAAAGAAATACCTCACAGTTAAATTACAAAGTAGTTAGGCACGTACAACTTCATAAACATTTATGTGCTAACAACCTAGTAGGTGTTCAAAAAAATCACACGCATACATTGAAAGAAAAAAATGTTTCATTCTTTTTTTTCTTTTAATCTTTATTCATTTTTGAGAGAGAGACAGAACGTGAGCAGGAGAGGGGTAGAGAGAGAGGGAGACACAGAATCTGAAGCAGGCTCCAGGCCCCGAGCTGTCAGCACAGAGCCCCACGCGGGGCTGGAACCCACGAACCATGAGATCATGACCTGTGCCGAGGTCGGACACTCAACCGACTGAGCCACCCAGGAGCCCCCCCAAAAATGTTTCATTTTCACAATTACTTACTGATGAGATGTATGTGCCTTTTAGGCACGGCACAATTTCTCAAACTTGGGGATCAGATAGGGGGCCACCCCCCGAATTCTCTATTCCACAATGACTTCCACAAAACCCAGAGTATTGTACAATCTGAGATCTCCCACTGAGATCTCTGCAAGACTGCAGAGATGGGGGGGCGGGGGACTCTCCTGACCTAACATCCATAGGAAAGTGGCTGCAGGCATTGGTCCAGAACTTCAATCACGTTAAGACTGTCGAGGTGATTCTTTTGTCCTTTTCTTCTTGTTTGTAAGCTGGCTGCTATGGTCCCAACTATCAGAACAAAGCGGGAAAGAGGGAGGAAACAGTAGTGTCAAACTCATCTGATCCCTTTAAACAAGGAAGCAAGAGCTATTTCAGAGACGGCTTCCCACCCCAGAAGATGTCCCCCAGCAGATCTCCTGGGCCAGGAACTGTGTCGTATGCTCATTACTGACTGCAGGGAAGGCTGAGTAAGTCAGCATTTAGCTGGGTACAAAGTACTCCAAGTCAGGGCTCAGTAGCAAGGAAGGAGGGGTGGCTATGGGGTGAACGAACAGTCTCTACAAGACAGACACACTTACTCCTCCAAAGATCAGTAGGATAAGAATGAATTCCTACTCTCAGTCACCTCAGGTCTAACCTGGAGACAAATGTGACCTTCTCCAAAATTCTGACTACCATACAAAGTGATAAAGAGGCACCTATTGCTGTGGGAAGGTACTTGATTTGCCCGGGAGGGTCAGAGAAAGTTCTAGAAAGCAGGCGACCACACCGTAACAGAAAGACACTGAGGAGGAGGAACAGCAGGCCCAGGGGCCCAGGGATGTGAAGGAAAAGATGTAACATGATCTGAGTAGTCCATGATCTGGTGTCCAGAGCCCAGGAGGGATGGCGGGAGGATGGCGATGGCAGGAAATGGTATGGAACAGATCATGGAATCAGTGAGGGCTGTGCATGCCCCTGGCTCTGTGGAGAATAGTGTGAGAAGGGTAATGGACATCTACCACTTTTCTCTTTTCCTTTGGGGAAATGCTCCTCGCACACTCTGTGCGTCTGCCAATTACATGCTTCAACCTTCCATTTCCTGCCAGTGGACCTCGACCCAAGCAGAACCAGAGTCGTTTGTAGGGGGATTGATACGGATGCTGAATACGACTCCATCCTAAGGAAGATATAAACCTGGAGCTGCTAGCAGCCATATTTTGCTCCTGCAGAGAGAGCTTTGCCTGGTGGGGGCGCCGGGGGATGGAGGCAGAATCTGGTGAAATCGCTCTAACATCCGGCCGGGATTGAACAGAACTAAAACCACCAGGAGTTACTTAAGCTAATAACATGTCTGTTTCTAGGTAAGCCAGCTGAAGCTACTTTTTATGAGGCTAGTTTGAGTTAGGTTCTTATCTCTTGGCAGCTGGAAGGGTGTTGACAGAAGGACTATGATTTGGAAGCAGGACAGCGCATCAGGAGGCTCTCCCCACATTCTCTTCTCATACCTGGCTACAGGCTGTGGGGTTCACGGGCTTCAGGGCGAACTGCCCTGGCTGCCAGGGAGAGAAGCCTCACTTCCCTGGAGATTTCCACTGTCCCCATCTCAGTCTCCATGTGCAATCTGACAGAGGCATTGATTCTCACCCAGCTGGCTAGATGGCACCCACTTCCTGTCCTGCAAACCTGGGCTGCCTTCCTGGGCTGTTATCTGACTCCACTATCAGCCCGTGGCGTCCAGGAACACATCGGACTTCTAGGAAAAACCATGTTCTACAAGAGCAAGCGCATGCAACCAGAGCTGACGGTAACTCTAGCAGCCGCGCACACAATGAAGCCCTGGACTTTATTCATGTCCTCTGGTGTTCAGGAGCCAGGCACGAGCTCTGGCAGTCAAGATTAACCAGGGCGTTTCTGAGCTGGTAACTCAAACCGTCCGGGTCCGAGGCTGTAGGTAAGACCTATCGTTAATTGCAAGGGGTTTCACCTGCAAGGTGTAGTGCGTGCTTCGTTCTGTCCCAAACCAGCCACTTAGTAGCTGAATGAGCCTGGGAGAGTCACTCCACCTCTCCAAGTGTCCTCTTCTTTCATTTTTATATCAGCATGGGAACAGTGGTTGCTAACAGAACGGAGCACCCACTAGGTATCAGACATGCTAAGTACTGCACACGCAGTCACTTCCCTCTGCAAGGACTGGCACATTTTGAGATTTTAATGTGCGTTTGTCATTGTTATCTGTGGTACCATGGGGACCGACAGCTTCAGTCTTCTCTTTCAATGAGGAAACTGACATCAAGAAGCAGTGACTGACCCGCCTAATAATCATACGGCATAATCAGTGACAGCAAAATCCAGAACCCAAGTCTAATCCACATTAGGGTACATATCAAAAAGCCACAAAAATTATAGGGTATCTAGAAATTATTTGATCTAGAATATACGTGACTTCTATGGTGAAGACTTTAACTATCTAATGAAGAACATAAAAACCGATGTAAGTGGAGAATGGAGCTATTCTATGCTTTCGAATGGGCAATTTCACATTATAATGGTAGGAATTATTCTCAGATTAATTCTTAAATTAAATGCTAATCAGAAACCAGTTGGGCTTTTTGAGGAACTTGAAAAAGGAATTTTAAAATGTCTTTGGAGGAAGAGAGGGCCATGAATAGCTAAGATAACTTTAGAAAAGAAAACTAGGGGAGAATTGCCTTAGCCAGTCATTGAGATGTATTACAAAGTGATTGTAATAAAAAGTAGTTGGTATTGGTACAAGAATGGACAGATCGGTGAAACATCGTAGAGAGGAGAGACTCAGACCCTAATATATGGGACAGGAGCCATTGTGATCCTGTAGGGAAAGACCAGATTGTGTAGCAGAGGAAAGTCGTTCACTATTTGGAGAAAAATAACATAGGGTCCCCACCTAAGATGGTTCTGGGTGAATTAAAGTTCTAAGTGTGGAAGTTAAAATGTCAAATGTTAGAGAAAAAACAAAAGTGAAACATTTTTGTGACCTAGAGGAAGGAAAAGGCTTCATGACCAAAAAGAAGGATTACTTTTCGACAAAGAACATGTGGACAAAGTCACTAGACAGATGGCAGGAAAGATAAAGATTTTTGTCGTGTCTAAAACTGAACAGGCATTTACAGATAGCACTATGATTTCCTGCTACCCAACGAGATGAGGAGAGCAGCCCCTGTGGGCAAATGGGAAAAGATTGCCTAAGGGATAATTAAGAAGAAACCTTACAAATAAATAGATAAATGAATAATGCTCCAAATCATAATCGTCAGTAAATGAAAGTTAAAGCACTAAGATGTCCCTTTAACCTAGTGACCAAAAAACGGGAAAGCTGTAAAATGCAAGTGTTGTATAGGTACAGGGATAAAGGAACCCACATGCACTGATGTGCACTGATGAGAGTGTTACCTGAATTAATCTGAGTTATTTTTTTAAATCAGTCTTTTTTTTTTTAATTTTTTTTTAACGTTTATTTATTTTTGAGGCAGAGAGAGACAGAACATGAACGGGGGAGGGGCAGAGAGAGAGGGAGACACAGAACTGGAAGCAGGCTGCAGGCTGCAGGCTCTGAGCTGTCAGCCCAGAGCCCGATGCAGGGCTTGAACTCACGGTCTGTGAGATCCTGACCTGAGCTGAAGTCGGACGCTCAACCGACTGAGCCACCCAGGCGCCCCAATCTGAGTTATTTAATGAAATTAGGGTTATGCATGCAGCCGGCATCATCCAGCAATCCCACTCCTGGGCATAAATCCCAAAGAAATTCTTACTGAGCTCTGAGAGTGGTAGACTCTATTATTATTTGCAATTATTTGCCGCCTTTCCCCATACAGGGTCGTCCACTCACCTCCATACGCTTTCCGGCGCCTGTCTGCAAGACGCTGTATTTCCCCGCTTCCGGGTCAGACAGCCACGTGACTTGCTTTGGCCAGTGAACCAAGCGTGGAAGCTCTGCGTGCTGCTTGAGGCAGAAGCTTCAAGCGCTGTTGCTGGTTTCCTCCAGCTCTTTTGCTTTTTTTTTTTCTTTTTTCTTCTGCCAGGATTAGGGCTTGTCCTAAATAAGGGCTTTTCCTCAGTGTGGACGCTGCTATGAAGGCACAGGGAATAGGAAGGAGCCTGTTGCCAGCAGCAGGAACCTGTGGCGTGACCAAGAAAGGAACCTTTGTGGTTGTAAGCCACTGAGGTATTTTGTTTTGTTTTCATCATAGCAGCAGAACTGACTAATACAGGGATCTGTGAGCTAATTGTTCATTGTGGTGCGGTTCCTCGTGGCAGAGAGTTGGGGGTGGCCTCGGTGCGTATCACTGATCAAACGTGGCACACACTGTGAGGTATTAGGCGGTCGTAACATGCAAGAGAGTATGCGTTCCCACAAAAATATGGGTGAACCTGGGGTGCCTGGGTGGCTCAGTCGGTTGAGCGTCCGACTTCGGCTCAGGTCACGATCTCGCGGTATGTGAGTTCGAGCCCCGCGTCGGGCTCTGTGCTGACTGCTCACAGCCTGGAGCCTGTTTCAGATTCTGTGTCTCCCTCTCTCTCTGACCCTCCCCCGTTCATGCTCTGTCTCTCTCTGTCTCAAAAATAAATAAATGTTAAAAAAAAAAAAACAAAAAATATGGGTGAACCTTAAAAATACAGCGCTTGGTGAAAATATGAAGAAATGGGATCCTATGTGACCAAGGAACATAACACAAAACTACGTACTTCGCACAATGCACCCAGACGAAACGACGAAGACATTGGCGTGATGTCTAGGGATGAGAGAAAAATCGAAGTGGGATATGGAGATAAATGTCTGATCCGTTACAAATTTTAAAGAGTATCATGAAAAAAACAGAGAAGGAAAAGGGGTCCACGGCGAATGACAATCTGTTCAGCGCTTTTTCTCTCCTATTCTATTGCTTCATGTATTATTCACGCTCTCAGAAAAGCAAGAATACCTTAAATCACAAATTGCTTCATGTGTTTTAACCTCAAATTTTCCTCTGACCCCTAAAGGACTCCATAATCCAAGGACAGCGGATGTCACACTTCTCATTTAACACACTTTTGAATGGGGCTAGAGTATCCGATGGTTTCGCTGGAAAGAGATTAATAGTGACTCACCTCGACGTAGCACACGGTATGTGACAGGTATTCTGAGCATTTTACAGGTGTTAACATATTTATTTTTTTAATGTTTATTTGCTCATTTTGGAGAGAGAGGGAGTGGCTGAGGAGCAGAGGGAGAGGGAGAGAGAGAATCCCAAGTAGGCTCTGTGCTCTCAACATAAAGCACCACACGGGGCTCGATCCCAGGAACCGTGAGATCATGATCTGAGCCAAAATCAAGAGTCAGACACTCAAGCAACTGAGCCATCCAGGCGCCCTGCGTATTAACACGGTTAAGTCTCACAACGATGTCCGGGATAGTTCCTATTACTATCATTGTCTCCATTTTACAGCAGGGGAAACCAAGGCACGGTGCAGTGACTTGCCGAACAAATAGTATGTGGGATTTGAGTCTGGACATTCTGGCTCTGTAGTTAAGATGATATCATATTTAAAACCTAAACTGAGGGGCGCCTGGGTGGCTCAGTCGGTTGAGCAGCCGACTTCGTCTCAGGTCACGATCTCGCGGTCCGTGAGTTCGAGCCCCGCGTCGGGCTCTGTGCTGACAGCTCAGAGCCTGGAGCCTGTTTCGGATTCTGTGTCTCCCTCTCTCTGACCCTCCCCCGTTCATGCTCTGTCTCTCTCTGTCTCAAAAATAAATAAACGTTAAAAAAAAATTAAAAAAAAAAAAACCCTAAACTGAGACAGTTTTTTTTTTTATGTTTATTTATTTAGTGTGTGTGTGTGTGAGAGAGAGAGAACACAAGTGGGCGAGGGACAGAGAGAGAGGTGGGGGGCGGGGGGGGGGGGGGGGACACAGAATCCGAAGCAGGCTCCAGGCTCCAAGCTGTCAGCACAGAGCCCGATGTGGGGCTCGAACTCATGAACCGTGAGTTCATGATCTGAGCCGAAATTGGAGGCTTAATAACTAGGGTGTTATTGCTAATTAGTCCTGGACTGTATGTGTACACTAAGATATCCTGGAAGAGCCGGGACACATGACGCCCCGTCACACCCAGCTTCCAGATGCTCTGCTGTGCTGCCTCACAGAAGGAGGTCCAGGCTCCCTGAATTCATAGGCAAGTGCCCTGCATCACAGCAAGACTTTAAAATCTGATCTTGCCAGTTGCTAGGAAAAATAACAGCAGAAGTTGGCGCACTGGGTATTTGAAAAATGCAAATGGGGACTGTGATCTGGTTTCAGAGCTAGAAAGTGGTTGAGTTGGGCCCTCCATTCTACAGATGAGGAAACTGAGGCTAATGGATGCTCAGTGCGTGCTGAAAGTTACACATTTTGTAACAGATCAAGGCTTAATCTGCCTTAGAGCCAGTGCTCTAGGATATGTGTTGACTCTCTATGTGAATTTAATTCGTCGATTCTCCTCCACCGCACAGAATTATATCTGGTAGACAAAATGGGATCAATATTCCTCCTTCTAACCTGTGTATGAATAGGCAGCAGGGGTGGTTCCAAAGATGAGCTTCATTTCCCCCTCAGTTTTCGGGAAATCTGTACACTTTCAGACTTGAAATATTTGCTGATTGGAGTAGAAACAAACATCAAGAGAACCTTTTGGACATTTTTTTTTAGTACAGACAGAAGTGGGGATGAATAAGGAAAAGAAAGTCTCCTCTCAGGAGCGAAGAAAAGAAGGTGCCCTGATGTAGAGAAATTGAGTCACCGTAGCTGGCATGAGATCAATGCACCATGCTGGTGAGAAACGCTCCCTCTCACAACCCGGGTAGCTATTGACTCCGGCAGCCCAGAGCCCTTGGGCATGTTCATCAAATTACTGGAATTATTAACAGCTTCTTGTTGGCAGTTCCGAGGAATCTCACGCGACTCCAGTCTGACTCCTGAAGCTCAAGTCTTTATTAACCTGCTTTTGAAGATGGATAAAAAATGAGAGGACTTGACGTGAGAATTTAAAGCACCTTAGGGAGAACTTTTCCTTTGTCAGGCAGCGATGGTCTGCCTCCGTCATCCAGGCTGCATCTAGGGAGGGTCCAGAGGCATCTGCGTCCTCTCGCCTGGATGTGAGCCTTTGCTCCCGCGTGATTCACATTGAAGACAGACAGACCTTCGACTCTCAACTCTTTGTTCACTTCATAATTTTGTTTCACTTAAATTCAGATCTTAAAATCTGAGAGATGGAGAGAACTGTGGCGGATTCTAGCTCTGGCCCCATCATCAACTCTAACCGAGTGACTTCACCTCTTTGGAACTCTGTTTCCTTATCTTGCTTCAATAAGAAAAGGAAAAATGAGACTTTTTTAAGGCTCAAAAAAATTCAGGGAGAGCCACTTTGAGAGTCCTTTGGTTGCTTGGGGGTGTATAAGATTAGCCTCCTAATAACAATTTTTGGCAGAGTTCCTCAGCCAACTTAACTGAATAAATAGCTCAATGATGTGGTAACGTGGGGGTAAAGTCATGGTGGCCAGAGAAAGTATAGGGCAGCTGCCAAGAAAAACACACAAATTTATAAAGGCAGTACTGACCCTAAGCCATACTGGTAGGACAGAATTATCATTCCTCTTCATGCAACTTAACTTTCATAATACTCTTCAGTGTTGGGAGATTAGCTTGGCAGATGTCCAAGAAGAGAAGAGCAGAGCCAGCTTTGGAATTCCCAAAAGGTAGAGCAGAGGAAAGGTGAGATCCCAGGGTCAGAAATACCCCAGAAATAATACTACATCACGGATGCATTTACACCATGGACAAGCGAACTTCTCTCTGAATCACCTACTTAGGGCTACCTTTCTGAAGATAAGACTGTTGGAAGGTACGCTTTATTCTAATGTGGGATTCCGTTGGTTAGGATCTTACTGATTGAAGAAACCTCTCCCAAGGCACAAGCATCCTGTCTCCTATTCTCTTCTCCATTTGCATGTTAATATCTCCAGAGTGCAGGGGCTAAGAAGAAGACTTTGTAAAAATCAAAGTCTTGGATTCTAAGGATATAGCAGGATGAATTTGAAAAATATAATTTATTATTTCTCTTTCCCCAAGCATTGGGGCCATTCATTCCTCCATTGGCTGAACAGGGTTGGGCCAAAATGAGCAGAAACAGCAACAACTTAGATTTATTGAGACTTTCCTAGGTTCCTGGCATTGTTCTGACCCCTTTACACCTAATCTCCTCAACGACCTTATGAGAAGAGCTCTATTATTATGTCCATTTCGCTGACAGGGAAACTGAGGCACTGAAAGTATAAATAACTTACCCAAGATCAAAGCTCTGGGAAAGGTGGAGCTCTGAGATTTGATGTTCAGCTTTTGCCTTCCAAACTAGGTTTATCGCAGAGAAAATGGTTATGAAAACAAAAGCATTCGATTTTGTCAGGGAGGGAAGATTCTTCCTCTACACTCATGGTCTTCCAGCTGGACTAAGAATTAAATTTATATGAAACAAGTTTACAGGAGGGAAAAACCCAAAGTTTTATTACGTGTGTGCTGAGGCCCGCTGGTGGACTCAAGGACTCGAGGTTTATTTTATAGCTTTCTTGACTTTCAAGTCCCTATCTCTGGTGATAAGGATGTCTTTTTACTTCTTCGTACAAGGAGGGTATTTTTCATATGGAGATTCGTTTGCTGCTTTCAGTAGGGGTTTGGGGCACAGAGAAGGGTCTGAGTGTCCCTGCACCCGTTGTTGCCCAAGTAGCTTTAATTCAAAATAATCAATATGCCTTTGTGGCAGCCTGCCCTGGGCCCCTACAATTTGCAAGTGCTTGGCTTAAAAAAAAAAAAAAAAGAAACCTGTTTGTTGAGTTATAACATTCGCACATACACAAAACGCACAAATGAACAGTATAGATCAGTGAAGCCTCGCAAAGTGAACAGTCCCATAGAAGCAGTACCCAGAAATCTTCCCTCTGTCCTCCTCCAATTTCTGCCCCTCGCCAGTGGTTTGACTTTTAAAAGCAATCAATCTGTTTTTGCATGTTTTGGAACTTCTTATAATTGGAATCATACACTGCGTACTTTGTGTGTGTGTGTGTGTGTGTGTGTGTGTGTGTGTGTGCTGTGTACTTTGTGTGTGTGTGTGTGTGTGTGTGTGTGTGTGTGTGTTTGGCTTCCTTCTCTCATATTTTTATTGTGAAATCCACTCATATCATGGTGTTGTGTCAATGATGTATGGTATTCTATATACACATACAAAAATGCATTTATCCATATTACTACTTTTTAAAATTTTTTAACGCTTACTTATTTTTTGAGAGAGAAAGATAGAGTGCCAGTGGGGGAGGTGCAGAGAGAGAGGAAGACACAGAATCTGAAGCAGACTCCAGGCCCCGAGCTATCAGCACAGAACTCGACGCGGGGCTCGAACTCACAAGCCGTGAGATCATGACCTGAGCCGAAGTCAGATGCTTAACCGACGGAGGCACCCAGGGGACCCTGTCCGTTTTACTATTGATTGACATTTGGGTTGTTTCCAGTTTGGGGCTGTAGTGAATAGTGCCACTATGACTATTCTTGGGCGTTCTCTTTTGGTGGACCTAAGGACACATTTTGTTGAAAATACATCTAGGAATGGAAGTGCTGGCCTACATGTTATACCTGTGTTCACCTTTATAGATATTGCTCAGCTGTTTTCCAAAGTAATCAAAGCACTTTCTACACCTGCTAGATGTATGTGAGCATTCTAGTTCCTCTACATCATCACCAACAGCTGTCTTTTCATTTTAGCCATTATAGAGGGCAAGACTGGCTATACAGTTTGTGGAAACCAGTGAAAAATGAAAATGTGGAACTTCTTATTTAAAATTATCAGGGGGGCACCTGGGTGGCTCAGTTGGTTCAGTGTCGGACTCTTGATTTCTGCTCAGGTCAATATCTCACGGTTCATGGGTTCGAGCCCCCCATCGGGCTCTGAGAGACAGTGCAGAGCCTGCTTGGGATTCTCTGTCTCCCTCTCTCTCTGCCTCTCCCCTGCTTGTGCTCTCTATCTCTCTCTCTCAAAATAAATAAATAAACTTAAAAAATAAATAAAATAAAATTATTAGGAATTTCAAAGCAGTGAGAGCAAAGCAATAAACCAAGTGCAGGGTCCTTTTAAGGGCAAGCTCTCTGTGACCTCACAGGTTGCCTGCTCAGGAAGCCATTCCAGGTAATATTAATTACATTTCTTTGATGATGAATGAAATCGAACACATTTTCATGTGCTTATTAGCCACCTTGATATCTTCTTTTAAGAATAGCCTATTCAATCCATTTGCCTATTTGATTTTTTTTAATTTTGCCTTTTAAAAAATTAATTTGTAGAAACTGATCGTATTTCCTGTATATGAGGTTTTCATTAGACCTGGATATGGGGATGTGGATATTTCTTGGATACGTGGTCTTGTTACACATAAAAATATAAGCCTTTGTGTTTGTGTGTATATCGATTCCCTCTCCCACTCTGTGGCTCATCTTTATGCTTTTCATGGTGACTTTATTGAATGAGTTATTAATTTTAAGGTATTTTAACTTACACATTCTTTCTTTTGTGATTAGCAATTTTATATCATACTTGAGAAATCTTTGCTTATTCCAAATTCATGAAGACATTATTTTCTGTTTTGTTCCAAAAGCTTTATTATTTTACCTTTCCACATTCCAATCTAAAACTTTATCTGGAACTGATTTTTGTCTGTGGTTGGAGAAAGATTTATTTTTATCGGTACATATGACTATCTAATGACTTTTTATCTGGCATGACTTTTTGGAAAGACCATCTTTTGCCTCTTGGCATCGTAGTAATACCTTTGTCATCTTTGGGCAATTATATGTGGGACTCTTTCTAGATTTTCTATTCTTTTCCCTCAGTCTCTTTGCTACCCTCCTACCAAGACCAGCCTGTCGTAAAAATAGGCCTCAATATTTGGCAGGGTAAGTCTTCCATATTTACTCGTTTTCTCTAAGATTGCCTTGTTTATTCTTGGCCCAGTGTATTTCCATGTAGATTTCAGAATCAATTTGGTGTTTGACTTGGGATTATATTCAATCTGTAGATCTATCTGAGGAGAACTGACATGTCTACAACATGTTATGTCCCTTCATTTATGTCTTCGATTTCTCTCAATAAAACTTTATGTTTTAATGTAGCAGTCTTAGATATCGGTCATTAGGTTTATTTGTAGGTACTTGATTTTTTTATGCTGTTGTTAGTGGTAATGTCTTTAAGTTCGTTCTTTATTTGTTGGTAGCAAGCATATAGAAATTCAACTGCACTGGCTATAGTATCCTGTACAATGTTGAGTAGAAATTTGGTTTTGTCTTTGTCTCATTCCTGACCTCATGGGGAAAGCTTTCAGTATTTTACCATTAATTATGTTGTTTTGCTATTGGCTTTTTAGGTATTCTTTACAAATTAAGAAAGTTTCACTTTATTCCTAGTTTGCTGAGGATTTTTTTTATCATAAATTTGTTTTACATTTTATTAAACCTTTTCTATACCTTTAAGATCATGTGATTTTTTTCCTCTTTTTTTCTATTAGCATATAAATTACATGGATTCATATTCAAATGTTAAACTACACATGTACTCTTGCAATAAACCCAACTTGGTGATAGTGTATTACCTTTATTATATAATATTAGATTCCAATAGGTAATAATATTTTGCTCTGACTTTTTCCAGTTATGTCTAGGAGAGAAAGTAGTCTGTAATTTTTTGTTGTTATAAATTCCATGTCGGATTTTGGTTTTAAGGTTATTGTGATCTCCTAAAAAGAGGTGAGAAGCTCTGTAGAAGAGCAGCTGTAAGATTGGTCTCTTTGCTTCTTAAATGTTTGGAAGAATAAATTGGTGAAGCCAACTTGGGCTAAACCAAAGTTTTCTTAATGAGAAGGACTTTTATAACTGATTTATTTTTATTATATAGGATTGTTTAGGTTTTTAATTTATTCTTCTGTTTTTTTCTAACTCGTGTTTTTCAGTAAATTTGTTCATTGTATTATATTGTCAAATCTGTTTAGAGTGGTTCATAAGATACTGTTAGTGTCTTCCTAATGTCTATAGTAATGTCTCCCTTTTAAG
This sequence comes from Panthera leo, assembly GCF_018350215.1. NCBI lineage: Eukaryota > Metazoa > Chordata > Mammalia > Carnivora > Felidae > Panthera > Panthera leo. The sequence continues at coordinate 88,548,307 of NC_056688.1, forward strand.
TCCTGATTTGATCATTTGTGTTTTTTTCTCTTATTTTCTTAATTTGATAGAAGTTTATCAATTTATTAATCTTTTTAAAACCAACATTTGACTGTTAAGTTTTTTCTACTGTATTTTTGCTTTCTGCTTTTTTAGTTTAGTTTTTTTTTTTTTTTTTTAATTTCCTCCCCTCTACTTTCTTTGGGTTTAATTTGTTTTGTCAGCTTTTTTTTTTTCTTTAATGTTTATTTTTGAGAGAGAGAGTGTAGGCAGGGGAGGGGCAGGGGGGTGGGTACAGAGGATCCAAAGTGGGCTCTGTGCTGACAGCAGAGAGCCTGATGCAGGACTTGAACTCACGAGCTCTGAGATCATGATCTGAACTGAAGTTGGACCCTTAGTTGACTGAGCCACCCAGGTGCTGCTTATCAGCTTTTTGATATGAAAACTTAGATCACTGGTTTTTAGCCATTCTATAGTACTTATTAAGATAATATATATCCCTAAACACTCTTCTTAGCTATATCCTGAAAATTTTAATGCATATTGTTTTTATTATCTTTCCATTAAAACTATTTTCTAGTTTCTATTGTGGTACTTTTTTGTTTCATGTGTTATTTAAAAGGTATCATTTGATTTCTAAGCAGTTGGGCATTTTTTTCTTTTTTACTTCTCTTTTTTCTTTTAAAAAGACTTTTTACAACCTTAACTTCCACCGTGGTTGGAGATTATATTCTATATTAGTTCAGTCATTTGAAATTTCTTTATGACCTAACATATGGTCAATTTTAGTAAACATTCCATGTACACTTGAAAAGAATATATGTTCTGTGGCTGTCTGGTACAGTATACTATAAACTTCCATTAAGTCAAGTTTATTCATTACTTTATTCACACTTCTATATCCATACCAAATTTTTGTCTGCTTGTTCTATTTGTTATCAAAATATATACATTAAAGTCTCCTATCACGGTGAGGATGTTCTTTCTCCCTTGGAGGTAATGCTGATCATGGTTCACATCTGTTGAAATATTTGCCCTACCTAGGGAAATAGCCAGATAAATAGCAGTGCTTAGCAGTAAAGAGGAAGACCGAAGAACAATAAAATGGTGGTAATGGCCAGGGGTGGAGCCTACATTCCTCAAATCCTTCCCTGACTAATTTGCTTTGAGCTGGACTCCTCAGGACACTGGACATCCATTTATCTGTCTGCCTTAGGCATTCTACCTTGCATGTAGTTACATTTGCTAAATATCTGATGAAAAGCCCACACGTGTTTATTCTAAAGGAAAAGTTGAATTATCACCAGTCCATTTCCATTTCCAAATTCCTTCTTACAAAACACTTCTTTTGTCTTCTACTTCCAGACATGTTTGTGGAAAGCTTATTTAATCCTCCTTCCCTTCTTTCCTCTTTCCCTCCTTCTCTCCCTCCCTCTCTCCCTTCCTTCCTTCTTTCCTTTCCTTTCTTTTATAGGGAAGTGAATATGGAACTTAAGCTCTGAGAATCAATGGTAGAATAAAACTTACACTCTGCATCTGTAAGAGGAAAAGGTGAAACCATCTTAGTGGTTTCCAACTTGGTTACTCTTGAGTGTTTCGGGCTCCATAGATTTAAAAATAATGGTCATTGAGCTCTTGTGATTGTATCTAATGGAAATTATAATAAAACAACACAGGTTAATAGCAATTTCACTTTTATTTGGGGAGCAGGAAACTGCAAGTGTTAGAAACCTCATCCAACTTGCTAAAGCAAAGAAGTTAATTTATTGATTCCCTTGACTAAGCAGTGTAACAACAGACTGTCTTCACACCCATCAAAATCGAGGTGTTCAAATGACGTCATTAGGGCTCCAGCCTAGGGTGATCAACCATTCCAGTTAGTCTGGGATACTGAAATCCCCCATCTTGGAAAACTCCTTAGTTTGGAGAAAACTGGAGCATTTGGTCACCATTCCCCTCTCTTCATCTGTCTGTGGTGGTTGTTGGTTTTATTCTCATGTAAGTTGATAGCAAAGATGATCACTGGCAGCTCTTGACTTGCACAATTATTACCACTTGTAACCCCAGAAAAGAAAGGGTACCTGTATCCTAATAAATTCCGACAACTTTCTGGGGATCACTCTGATTTGTCTGCCTTGAGTTAAATGACCTCTCCAAACCAATTATTGGGCCAGGGGGATCAGGTCCTCAGGTGGCCAGCCTGGAGTGGGAGAAGTAAGCCATGTGTTTGGCTGCCTATCATGTAAGATGGAGTAATTCCCAGAAAGAAAGGGGCTAAAAATACAAAAATAAGAGATATCCATTATATTGAGCCACTTATTGAGTGTACACTCCATGCCAAGAACTTACAATGTGATTTTTACTGAATAAATGTCTGGAAGGTAAAATCTTTTAAATAACAGAGAATGGGGAACATTTATTCAAAGATGCCTCATTGGTGGAAAAGTGAATTTGACCCTGACTCACAGAGCTGTAGGAGAAACCTAGAAGTGAATCCACAAATCGCCAATTAGTCCCTTTAAACAGGGGCCCGTCTAGCACTTCTGTCCAGCTCATATGTAAAGGATCAGGGCACTGGGATCTTCCTTTGTATTTTGATAGAGAAGCTACCACATCATGCAAATCAAAGAAGACAAAATGCCAATGTGATCCACCACATGGAAATAGTTTTAAAGCTTCCCAAGGGCCATCTGCCTGAATATGTTTCTCACTTGCTTATAGGCCCCTTGATACTTAAAATTACACTCACAGAGTTAGAAATTAAGCCTAAAAACACAATTAGCTTTAAGGGAGAGAGGACCCTTAGGTTGAAAGTCAAACTAAGGTCTGCATGACTGGTTCTCATCTGTCAAAGCTAGTTTGGCTTGGGGCTGTCAGTGAGGTAGCGTTGAGGGGATGTAGCGGAGAAACCTGGGGAAGGAGTCGAAAGAACTTGGAAAACAAGAGCCTGGGTTGAAGCCAGACAAAGGCAGAAGCAAAGTCATGAGCAGTTCACAGGCTCAAGGACCGGGGCTCCCCAGATCCTTGGAAGGTGTGGTCCTTTTGTTGTTTTCTCACATCAAGGAGGCTCTCTGATGATTAGCATCCAGATCTAGCAGTAAGAAATTCTGATTCTGGAGAATAGGGCAGTTACAAGAAAGAGAGACACGTTGTGATCCATCCTGGGGAAGAAAGGTCTACAGAAACCCCTCCAGATGCCCGTGATGCCACCAGCCCCGCAGAGGCATGCCTCTAGCTCCCCCAAGTAGCCCGGAAAGTCAACATCTCTTAGATCATCACAAAACGGGACCAGGGACTGCGCGAGTGACTTCATGTTTGGCTCGCTTGGTGGCCTGGTCGTGGCTCAATCATTTTACACAATGTAGGGGTTCATACACATTTCCTAGGGGGCTTAGGGTGTTGGTCCAAGGTTGAGTAAAAAGCAAACAAACAAGAACGCCCTACAGCAACACTATTTGGATTTGGTCTTATTAATTGTGAGATCTTCTTTAAGTTTTTGGTCAAATGACAGCTTTGCAGTGAAGCATTCACTGAACGCTTGATTGAAAATTGTAGCACTCCACACCCAACTTCCTCTATCCCTCTGCCCAACTTTATTTGTCTCAATAACATTGATTTCTGCCTTCTAACGTACTAGATAGTCCATTTGTTTGTTGACTTCCCCAAAGGAGTGTACAGTCCATGAAAACAGAGATCTTTGGGGACTTTGTGCCTTGCTCTGTGCCCAGAACTTAACACAGTGCTTGGCCTCTAATACATGGCCAGAAAATATTTGTTAAATGAGCGAATGAAATCAATTTATACATGCAAAGCATTTAGAAAAGTATCCAGCACATATTCAGCATTCAAAAATGTTAGTTTTTACTATGTTCCTTGTTATGTTTGGAGTTAACACAGTAGAAATACTTGTTCTGCGTCATAATGTTAAAACAAATGGAAATGGAAAATGGAAATTCTTTTCATGAGTTTTAGAAAATAAGGCCAACACTCTGTCCTTAATGCTCTCTGCTGTTCCTATCTTTATCTCCTCTAGGTTCAGATCACTTTGTTCTTGTTTAGCTTTGATCTCTGATGTATACTGTCTATAGGGAAGGCAAGTTTCTAGGTAAATATATAGAGAAACTCCATAAAGGCAATAATGGCTTTTTTTTTTTTTTTTTTGGTTACGAGTATTAAGGACATCAGTCAATGACCCATAAATCAATTTCAACAAGGAGGGCTCCAGGTTTTGTTGGTGCCTTAAGATATTTGCTAAACTCAGGGTACATTAGGAACCAGATAGTGAAATGGACTTATGCACTCTGTTAGCCGGACCTGACACCTTATTCCTTCTAAACCTTATCTTCATTCATTGTCTTCCTGGCTGGTTAGTGATTCTTGGGTACCATGTGAATCCTGCTTTATACACCAAGGGGCTCTTTAGAGGCCTGAGATATCTTTTCTTCCCCCATGAACGCTTCTCTCAAAAGCAAACACAGGGAGAAATCAGGATGTTAAAGTTTTGCTCTCATCCACCACTTTAAAAATTAGCAAACTGCTTCACAGATGTGATCTTTGCCAGGTCTCTCAGAAGTAGATGGTGACAGGAGGTGAGGTACTAAAGGGAGGGGTCCAAAGGCTCTTAACAATGATCAAAAAAGGGTTGCCTAACAGGCAGTGGGAATATCTGAGAGAGGTTCCTAGTGGGGAGGAAGTGTCCAAGACTCATAATGGGGTGGAAAGTGCCATGGCAGGTGACAGACATTAAGAAGAAAGGACTTCTTCTCTGAAGAAAAACTGGGAAAGATGACCCAGAGTGGTAGCAGTTGAACAGCTTCATGGGGCTTTTTGGAGCACAAACCCTGCTCCCTCCCCAGGTGATGATTTCATGTGGGGCCGAAAGGGGGTCTCAAGGATGGAATTGAGGTCAGCGCCTGTATTTGTCTTACACTTGTAGGTCCTGTTGGGCTCCTGCCCATCTTCTGTGGGCACACGTGACCTCCTCTGTGGAAACTAAGCCTTGGTCCAGGAGTAAGATGGGGCTGAGAATAACTCTGTGGAGCCAGTGCCCTATTGTGGAGGAAGGAAGGTGAGAGACCATGGCTCAATTACTCAATCATGTATTTGCACATATTTTCAGGGCACTGGGCTCAGTGTGGCGATAACAATAACAATAATAAGGTAATGACTATATGTGCCAGGACTGGGTGAAGTGCCTCCCTTGATTAGTTTATTAATTGTCCCAATAATCCGATGAGCTAGACACATTATTCACATTATACTGCTGGGAAAATTGAGGCTTAGGGAAGTCAAGCAACTAGCCCAAATTCAAACATCTAGTGAGTATAGATGTAGGATTGAAATCCAAGTCTGTCTGACTCCTGGTCCTCTCTCTGCTTTTCACCACCATAAAGATTTGGGTGGATCCCAGCACATATATACATATACGTAGTGAAATGGTTACTATAGTCAATCGAATTAACGTGTCATCTCCTCATATAACCTTTCTGTGTATGATGGGAGCATCTGAAATCTACTTCCTTATCAAATTTCCGGTATTCAATACAGTATTCTTTTTTTTTAAGTTTATTTATTTATTTTGAGGGGGGGCACACACATGAGTGAGCAAGGGTGGGGCAGAGCGAGAGGGGGAGAGAGAGAATCCCAAGCAGGCTCCACACTGCCAGCACAGAGCCCAGTGCAGGGCTTGAACTCATGAACAGTGAGATCACGACCTGAGCAGAAACCAAGAGTCAGAAGCTTAACTGACTGAGCCACCCAGGCGGCCCTCAATACAATATTCTTAACTGTAGTCACCATGCTTGCTATGCATTAGATCTCGAGACTTATTCATTCTATGTAACTGCAACTTTGCACCCTTTGGCCAATACCTGCCCCCGCCCCATTTTCCCCACCTCCCTACCCCTGGTAACTACCATTCTGTTCTCTCTTTCTATGTACAGTATTCAACATTTTTAGGTTTCACATATAAGTAAGATCAGGAAGCATTTTTCATAATAACAAAAAACTGGAAACATTTCAATGCCCATCAGCTGATGAATTGATCAACAAAATGTGAAGTATCCATGCAGTGAAATACTACTCAGCAAGGAAAAGGTAAGATATGTGCAACAACATTGATGTACCTCAAACATGTTATGCTAAGTGAAAAAGCCAGATACAAAGACTACTTATAGGATTGCATTAACAGAAAACTTCTAGAAAAGGAAAAGTTACAGAGACAGAAAGATCAGTGGTTGCCTGTAGCCAGGGATGGGAGCAGGATGGAATGCAAATGAGTACAAGAGAACTTTTGGGTGATTGAAGTATTTTTTTTTATTTTTATTTTTTACATTTATTTATTTTTGAGTGACAGAGCACAAGTGGGGGAGGGGCATAGAGAGAATGAGACACAGAATCTGAAGCAGGCTCCAGGCTCTGAGCTGTCAGCACAGAGCCCTACGCGGGGCTCAAACACACAGACCGTGAGATCATGACCTGAGCCGAAGTCAGATGCTTAACCGACTCAGCCACCCAGACGCCCCAGGTGATTGAAATATTTTAAGCTAGACTGTGGTGCACAATTATATACATTTACTAAAATTCACTGGAACGTCCATTTACAACCAATGAATCTTATGGTATGTAAATTAAAGTTGTAAAAAAAAAAAAAAAAAAAGAAAAAATGATTCCAAAAAGTTCTAAATGGAACAATTTATAATACTTGAGTTTGGGCTATCATTTCCCCTTTGCCCCACTTCTGGAAATAGATGTCTTCCCTTGCAGATTAATTCTGTGAGAGAACAGAGAGGTCACAGAACAGGTCTTTGACCTGTGTGCTCATGCTTTCTGTCTCACCTTTTTGGTGCTAATAATAACGTGGCCAAAACTAAGGGAAGCTTCCCTGAAGTTCAATAGCTTGTGTTCTGAGCTTTCTTTTAAATCATAAGCATAGAAAAAGAATTAAATAATGTCATGCTAACCAAAAATATGTTTGCTAACCTATACATAATGTAGACAATGTTCCTAAACTACGGAAGTGACTCCAGATCTGTAAAAGTAGCCTTTAATCCAAACAGACATTGGCGCCAGGTTGGAGGGACTTGTCACTGAGTAGATACAACAGTCAAAAGTCTTTCATCTCCAGGTTGGTGTATTTCTAAGTGTGATTCCTGGACCACCTGCAAGAGACCCACCTTTTAAAAATCAACTCCTGTGTTTCAATCTGTCAATAACAGATTCCCGAGCCACGCTGAAATTCACAAATCAGGTATGGACTGATCTTTGATGTCTGGTAGGGGGTAAGGAGTAATATTCAGTCTCTGCGTTTTTAACAAGCTCCTGGGGCATTTTTAATGAACATTAAAATTTAACAACTCTTGACCCCTAATTTTCTTTATTTGTGAAATGAGGTAATTGAACTGAAATTATTTCTAAAAACTTTTTGACCCTGTTAGTGTCTTTTCCTTTTACCCATATGGTTTACCTTTTTTTTTTTTAAGCCCCTAATTTTTCTCTGATTAGATTTTTTAAATTGTATACATTTACTTGTAAAGGGCTGGAACATTCTCACCATGCCTTCATCCTTCACTCTGAAAGCCCCCCTTTGTAATCACTGTCAATACATCAGTTGATGAGTATGTGTTTTTGGGCTTTCTAGAAGTCTCTTCTCTTTTCTACCTTCAGGGCAGGAGCATGAGCTTTGCACTTATCAACGAGTGCTGGTGAGAGTGTGGTTATGTAGGGAGCAGACCAAGGGTTCAGATCCCATTCACTCCAGCCAGTGGACTTGGTCATCAGATCCTGTAGCTACTCCTTTACCTATAATTCAAGGGGCCCTAGAGTAGGGTTAGAGTGTGGCCACTAGAGTCCACAGGCCTGGGTTCAAATCCTGGCTTGCCATGAACTGTCTCAGACAAGCTCTTAGACTTCTCTGTCACTGTTCCTCGTCTGTAAAATGAAGGGAAGAGTATCTCTATCTCGTAGGATCTTTACGAGGATTAGGTTAATATTTGTAAAACGCTTGGAATTGTACCTGGCATATAGTAAGTCCTGTGTAATTGTTTATTAAATAAATGTACTTGTTTGAATTGATTTTAGGCATAAGTTTCCCGTGGGACAGTTTTGAGGTGTCAGGGCAGTGGTTTGGAACATGTGCGAGGCACAAATGTTTGCTTTTGGGTTTCGGTATTAGGGGTCTTAACCCAGCCAGATAGGCATCTCCAAAGCTCTGTTCCGAGGAGACCCAGAGTTACACAGCGTGCGCGTGGATGTGTGTGTTCGTGCGCATGTGTGTGTTTAAATGGGGAAAATACACAGTAAACAAGTAAGTGTGCAATGAGCTGGCTAATCTCAGAGAGTGGTGTTACGAAGTAAACAAAACAGAGTAATGGGATAACCAAAAGATGTTGGCCTTGTTGAATTGTTCCCTTTGTGGCTGTGGCTGTCCCATCCCTCTTCAAACCTACCAACCTCAACCTACTACCCAGCTCACCCCAAGACTGGACAGCCAGGGCCAAACAAGTGCACACGTGGAGCCACATCGCCACCCTCGATTTGATCCACGCCTAAGGGTCACGTGGGCCAATTTCCCACATCCCGTGCTTCTCTTTATTTAAAAGCCTCAAATGACTCTGCAGTGACAACCTCGTGAAAAATTTTCCATGAACTTCGGGCTAAAACCTTCCCTTATTTAATTTCACCTTAATTGCATCAATTAGGCTCCTTTTATGTTTGCTCAAGGAATCTTTTGTTTATTTCACTCAGCTCTGCGCAACAGCTGCCAAATGGAGCCTTTGTTCTGAGGGCCTTTTCTAATGTCTTCACGCCGATCCTGTTTGTTTTCCTCAGCGGCAGCTCCTAACAAACCTGAAAACGTGTGGCCATTAAGCCTCTAAAGGCAGGCTCAGCTGCCAGCTGCCATTTACCCACATTCGGTTCCTGGAATGAAAAATGATACCTTTCTTCTGTCCTTTGGAAAGGAGCTATTTTGGGTTATGTGGGCAAAGGTGTCAGAAGCGCTCAGATAACCTGGGTATTGGTCATATTCTCACTATCTGACCATCACCCAGGCTTCAGCCCCCTCCCCCACCCCCAAGCCACTTTTGCTCTTTAAGGATACAGAGATCCCACATTTTGTCTCCCTGCCCGCACTGTCATTCCAATTCACCCCAGTTTCTGGAGCTGTCAGAAGCGGATGAGTCTGAAATAAATATGATCATCCCACACCTTCACTCCATGCTTAAACCTTTCCGCGGCTTCTCACGTAATATCATTAAGGGTAAATTGCTCAGCCTTTAGCTTGCTGCTCCCAGTCCTTTATGCTCAATTTTGTAGCCTCAGCTTCAACTCGTAGCATCCAGCATCCGCTGAGAAAGCTTGTCCGTAAGATAGCTCCCTTTTATCAGATTTCTTCTCTCCTTCTGTATGCAAGCCATTCCCCCGTTAAGGGAAGGAGCTATTTCTCCACTCCCTTTGGATCTAGGCTGGCTGTAGTGACATGTTTGATGATTAGAATACAGAAAAATTAGGTTCTAGAACTTCCAAAGCTAGATCATAAGAAGTTTCGCAGCTTTCACTTGGGTCTCTTGGGGCACTCACTCTTGAAATATTTCTCTGGCTGCCATGTAAAAAGCCCAGCTACCCTGAGTTCACCTTGTCACGAGAAGACCGGACCACATGGAGTGCCCTGGATAAGGAGAGAGAGAAGCCAAGGAACAGAAGGCATCAGAGATGTCAATGAAGAAGCCATCTTGGAAATGGATCATCACTCTCACTTGCCCCAGTACACCAGTGAATGAGATAGGAACCATCCAGCCAAATCCTTTCACATTCCTTACCCGCAAAATTACAAAATCGTTGGTTTAAACCACTAAGTTTGGGGGTAATTTGTTATATAGCAATATATAACCAGAAAATCACTTCTTCAGACAATTTGTTCAGACCTTAAAGTCTATTCAAGGCTACGATGCCTATTCCCATCTACTGTCCTTGTACCCGCTACTTTCTGTAGCTGAAGTACCCTTCCCGCTCCTCTGCATGGCTCGTTTGCTTTTTCCTGGAGAACCTAAGTAGCACTATCTTCGCCTAGACCTTTTTGTAACCTTCCTAGTCTGTGTACAGTGGTTCCCCTCTAAGATTCATTCACCAAATATTTATTAAGCCCCTAGTATGTGTCAGACACTGAGGGTTCCACAGCGAAACATAACCCCAGGACGCTCCGTGCTTTCCTCTTATATGTCAAGGACTCTGCATTCTGTTGCAATGGCTTCTACCTTTGATAATGAACAACCCCCAAGTAGAGGTTCTGTGTTTCTCTCTCCACATCCTGAGGATCTGGCACAGTGCTTTTCTATAGTAGGTGCTCAGTAGATTCCAACCAAATGAGCAAATTAACTGTGACCTTTAGTTGGAATTTGTTTGAGCAATTGACTTTAGGCTTGGCTGACTTAGTCCAAACTGATTTTTGCCAAATACAGCTTCCTCGAGTTGAAATACTGTCAAAACCCTGAAATGACAATGGCGGGGATAAAGCCTAACGGCAAATTTCCTGGTTTGGGTTCCCTTCAAATGCAATTCACAAATACAACAACACTAAGAACCCAACAATGGAAATTCTACACAAAGAGCATCGGGAAACGTCCAGAAATGGACAAGGAAATCTTTCACTTAGGAGGCGAGGGAGAAGATTAGCAGATGAACCATTTGCTTCACTCTAGACTTAGGTATATCAAGGAATCTCTGAACTCCGGCTGGCTATCTCTTCTGCCCTGGGGGTAGCAAACAAATAGGAGGCTGAGGAGAGCCCCAACTGTGAAGGGTTTTTGTTTTGTTTTGCTTGACTATGAAGCCAGATGAGCAAGAGAACTAGCAGCTTAAATCAAAGTCAAAGTCACGTGCTCTTGCTTGGGGGTAGATTCAAAAGAAAGATTCATCAAGATAGGCTGTTAAGTGTTTCTGTCTTTTTGTGCTCCTTATTATCCTGTGCTAAGGAGCCACCCAGAATTTTTGGCAGTTGTTTGTCAATATGGTACAGAGAGGGGGGCCCAGGAGGCTCAGCTGTGCTGACAGCTCAGAGCCTGGAGCCTGCTTCCGATTCTGTGTCTCCCTCTCTCTCTGCCCCTCCCCTGCTCATGCTCTCTCTCAAAAATAAATAAAACATTAAGAAAAATTTTTTTTTAAATATGTAGTACAGAGAGCACAACAGCCTAGAGAAACAACAAGCAGTTTTCATGATCTCGACCAGGCATGATTTTACCTCCTTCCCCCACAGGACATTTGGTGAGGACTGGAGTCATTTTTGGTTGTCACATTGGATGAGGGTGGGGGTCCCCTGGAATCCAGGGGGAGAGGCCAGGGATGCTTCTCAACATCCTTCAGTGTACTGACAGCCCCCACTGGAAAGAGCCGGGGCTCAAACTATCAACAGTGCGGAACGTGAGAAACCCTAGCCTGGAGCACTGGTTTCAGACTTCAGTGCACATTAGAATCACCCAGAAGGCTGGTGGGTGATGCAATTACTGATTTGGTGGCTCTGGAGTAGGGCCCAAGAATTTGCATTTCTACCAAATTCCCAGGGGAAACTGGTGCTGCACCCCCCACGCCCCCCCCACCCCACCCCCACCCCAGGGCCACACTTTAAGAACTGCTAGTTTGTGGCCTCCATTCCCTGGGCGGGAGAAGTCAAGACAGCATGCCTCTCACGGAGGACTGGTGGGAAAATCAAGGAAGGGAGGCTCCATGCAGGCCTTTTTGGGGACCTTTCTGACCTCCCGGCAGGAATCCTCCCCTTGGGTCAGTGAACTTCATCCTAATTCAGTCCAAACACTTACTGAACTGATCAAAACAACAACAACAACAACAACAACAACAACAACAACAACAACAACATGCCTGCAAGAAAAAGAGCAGCCTGAACAGGGAAGGAAAATCAGCCATGGCTTGGGTCAAGGTTTTGACGTGTTCCATGGAAGCACTCATGGAGCAGATAACAATGTCCTCTGGAGGGGCAGCCAGACCAACAAAAGTTCAATTAGTCAAGTCTTGGCAAATAAAGACGACAAACAGTTCGGCGAGAATAAATTAAGGCCAGGCTTGGCTGTCATCCAGGGTCGATACTGTACCCCTGCCAGGCTTTGTGAAAGGTGGCTTTGAAAGCTTCTGAAAAGGGTCCATTTCTCAAACAATTCTGGCTTTTGTTTATGGCCACTCTGCTCTTCTCTCTGCTCCTTCCTTTACTTACGGTGAAGGGCATGTCCGTGAGCATTAGGCTTCTGCCCTTCCAGAGGTTTGCCAGCTCACTGTGTTTCTTCCCAAGATGATACAAGAAGTCCACTGCCCACATCTGCTGTCACCTATGGAGGACACCCATGGATGGGATCTAAGGGATGGGACATTCAAAGAAATGAGCTTTCTAATTTAAAGCCTCCATTTCCAGGAAAACAGAGAACAAAGGCCGCTGGCACTTAAAGACATTGTTTCCATTCGGAAATGTGTTTTTAAGGGTTAGGAAATGAAATCATTTGGTGAACCTGGTGAACACCTTAAAACCCTGCAGAATGGGGTGCCTGGGTGGCTCAGTCAGTTAAGCGTCTGACTCTTGGTTTCAGCTCAGGTCATGATCTTGTGGTTTGTGAGTCTGAGCCCCCTGTTGGGCTCTGCGCTGACAGCTGTGGAACCTGCTTGGGATTCTCTCTCTCTCTCTCTCTCTCTCTCTGCCCCTCCCCTACTTGTTCTCTCTCTCTCTTAAATAATAAACTTTTAAAAAGAGGAAAAAAAAAACCCTCATAGAACAGAGTGTGGAGTTCATGTTCCTCAAGGTTACCTGTGTCCCCTAAGATATGGCTGGTGTCATTAATGATGCCATTATTATTTTAATATTCCCATGTAGGGGCCAAGGGCAGTCTGCCCCCAAATGTCTCACTTTGGCATATGGATTATTATTTTTTTAAGTTTATTTATTCATTTTGAGAAAGAAAGAGAACATGTGCATGGGGCAGAGAGAGAGAGGGAGAAAGAGAGAATCCCAAGCAGATTCTACACCATCAGCACAGAGCCCAACACGGGGCTCAGACTCACCGACCATAACCTGAGCTGAAATCAAGAGTCAGAGGCCACCCAGGTACCTCGGCATATGGATTATTTTAAATGAAAGTTACCTGAGAAACAGCCAGGGCAAGCTCACTCAGACCCTCCTGTGTCCCCGAGAAAGGAGGAAACAAATCACCCATGTGAAAACTAGCCTCTTTATACTAAGAAGCAAAAAGACATCTTTATCACCAGAGACAGGGACTTGAAAGCCCAGAAAACTGTAGAAGCAATCCTTGTTACTTTTTTCTTACTACCTTAGCCCAAATTTCGCTTAGAATTCGTTACTAATTAAAGCTCCCAAACATCTATTTTCTTTATCCTGTCAATTCCTCACGAACGTACTGTCTTTTTGCCTAAAAGATATCAAAACTGCCTGTCTCAATCATTTCTTCAGATCTCGTTTTTATTATTGGGCTGCCGTGTGCACGTAACGGGACTTTGGGTTTTTCTCCTGTTAACCTGTCTCCTGCACATTTCATTTTTAGTCCACTTGGAAGACCTGGAGGGGTAGAGGAAGAATTTTTTTCCTCCCTTTCACCTGTTTTGGAGATGAGTAAATAGAGGCAAAGAAACATTAAGTCATGGAGCTAGAGACTGACTAGTGTCTTTGACATGGGCATAGAGATTTTATTTCCTCTGTAGAGAAATGTGATCTGACTCTAGCCAGTCTTAGAACTGTTGCTTGCTGGGTGAACGGTCTATAACCTGTGGAGGTCTCCGCACCAATGGCGCACTCTCGAGCAGATCGCTCTGCGTGATTTTATGTTTGACTGTAGTGATCTTCAAGGTCACTTCTCCCCTGCCAGCGTTCCCAAAGGGGCAACGGAGGCTCCAGTGATGCTACCCAAGGACGCACAGCGAGTGGTATAATAACACTAACAGACCATCGGTCCTGTGCTCTTTCCATCACACCCTTCAGCGTCGTGTTATTGGCAGATTAGTGGCATGAACCGTGTGGAATGTCTGGACCCAGTGGGTTTGGGAATTTTCCCCAAATCACAGAATCTTAGCACCCAGAGAAATCTCACCTGGTTTCATCTCCTGCCTTCTAGGAGGCTAGAGTGAAAGCCGCAGTTACATCATAGGTGGGTTCTGGAGCCTGCAGTTAGAAGAATGAGCTCTGCACGATGCAGCATTGAATATCCACTTAGTAAACTGTTTTTGAGTCCCACTGTGAGCCAGGTACTGCCATGGATTACAGAGTCCAGTAAGATGGGACTTACTAGGCAACAGTCCGACAAGAGCTCAAGATCAAACAGAGTTAAGTCGCCAGCTTTCAGAAAACATCAAGGGAGCCATAGGAAAGGGAGTTGAAAGGAAATTGTAAGGGGTCTTGAAGGTCAGGCCAGGCAGGCTTGATTTTACTTGGGACACAAATACGGGGGCCACTGGAGCTTCCTAAGTGGCCTGTTGACACGGATGGAGTTCTGCTTTCGGAAAAGGAACTTGGCTTCATGGCCAGATTTGGGGGCTGACGCCAGGTGGCATCATGACAGTTAGGAGAATACTGTAGCCATCTAGACAAAAAACTAATGTGGTGGCCCAGAAATTTTATACTTAGGATGTGTCGTATAGAATTGAAAGGCCCGTAAAAAGGCTATGCATAAATGTTCATAGTAGTTCTTTTCACAGTAGCTGAAATAGAAACAACCCAAATAAACGCCCATGAATAGGGGAATGGATAAACAAGTTATGGTTTATTCATGCCATAAATGCTACTTGGCAATATTAAAAAATGAGCTACTGGTTAATGAAACAACATGGAGGAATCCCACAGACATTATCCAGAGTGAAAGAAGCCAGACACAACCGAGTACGTACTGTATGTTTGCATTTATATAAACTTCTAGAACAGCCACACTAATCTAAGATCAAAAATCAGGGGGCACCTGGGTGGCTCAGTCGGTTGAGCGGCCGAATTCAGCTCAGGTCACGATCTCACGGTCCGTGGGTTCGAGCCCCGCGTCGGGCTCTGTGCTGACAGCTCAGAGCCTGGAGCCTGTTTCGGATTCTGTGTCTCCCTCTCTCTCTGACCCTCCCCTGTTCATGCTTTGTCTCTCTCTGTCTCAAAAATAAATAAATGTTTAAAAAAAAAAATCAGAAGAGTGGGTTGCTTGGGGGAAGGGAGAGATTGGTCAGGGACACAAAGAAACTGTGAGATAAAAATGTTCTAGATCACGATAGAAACGTGGGTTGCGTGGATCTCTCCAGTTTTCAAATTGCACAGCAAAGATTTGTGCTGTGTAAATTTTGCATACGTTTTACCTTACATAGACAATAGCTGTAAAAATACAGTAACAATAATTAAGCAGGGGAGGGAGGATGTCATACAGCTGATAATTGCAGAAACTGAGTGATAGGTACCCGGAAGTTCATTATGCTATTCTGTTTACTTTGTATATGTTTGAGATTTTCCATAATAAAATATTAAAACTAAATAATGAGCCTGGATCAGGGCAGTGGGAGGAGAAAAGCCAGAACGGTTGAAAGATACTGTAGGGTGAACTTGGAATCCCTGATCAGCTATTTGGATACAGGGAGCAGTTTTCAAAGGCCAATTGTTGAAAGTGATGTAAGTTTTCGGGGGGCAGAGCCTTTAACGAAGTGGGAAGCGGGTTTCACGAGGAGTGGTAAGTTCAGGGTGAGAATGTACACATTCTGAAATGCTGGTAGAATGACTGGATGGAGATAAAGATAGAAAGACGTAAAGGGAGGAGAGCAATGTCCTCCCTTGAGTGTCCTGTAGATCGGGGGATGCCTCAGTTGCTGCAATAAGTTGTCCCACAGGGCTCTATGTCACTAAACTAACCGCAAATAGCAGATGTGTGACAGGTCCCCATAATTATCTACGTTGGATGCTTAGCTGAGCCCTATATCCCAGTGAAGCTACAGCCTCGTGAGAGAGAAAGGTGAATAAACATAAATTCAACAAAATGTTGAAAGGTAACGGTAAGGGTATGAACATCATGCTATAGAGGCTCAGAGTATGGTCTTTTTGGCCCAGCCTGGCTGAGAGATAGAGGACAGACTTAAAGCACTGTTATCCTGGAAGAAGACCTCTGAGCTCAGCTGGAAGCCGTGGCCAGCTGGTGTTTCTGGAGTTTGCAGACTTCCTGGATGCTTAGGAAATGCTAGGCTGAGAGGCTTATACTTCCAGATAACAGACCACTTGGGCAAGAAGTCATGCAATCATAGAAATCTGGAGGCGAAATGCACCCCGAATTAAATTCAAAGTATTTATCGGGGACTTGCTACATCAAAGACATTGTGCTAGGTACTATGGAGGTGTTCAAAAGGGAGATAAAATACAGTGCCTGACTTTAAGAGGCTCCCGTGGGGACAGAGAAACACCTGCTGCACCTGCTTTTCTACCCCCTCTTTAATGTATTGAACCCTGGCTACAAGGTGCTCAGAGTGGATAGAAGCCATTGCTCCTGAGTGTGAGACTAATGGAATATACTATAAAATTCAACCTGGGACACATGGCACCATTGACTTGCTCTTGTAGGAAGCCAATCTTGTCATCAATAAGGCCGTCTACATAATCACTGATTTGTGATTAAACACAGTTTTAAAATGCAATTAGTTATGGGCCAGAGCTACAGGAAGCCTTTGAATCATAATTGGCTGATTGTTTCCAGAAAATTAATCAAGAGAACAATAATATCCAGTTGGCTCCACAAGCCTCACCCCCAGCACACACCCTAATTCCTGCAGCTGCCCAAGGTTAAAGAGCCTCCTTGCTGAGTGGGCTTCTCCTCACGTCTCCAACCCTCAGTTTTTCAAAATATATATGGGATTATGTCACTCCCTGGCTCAGAATCCCTCAGAAGTTCTCCATTGTCCTTGGAACAACTTTTGGCATGGCCTGTGAAGCTCTTCCTGCTCCGGCTCCTGGAACCCTCATGAAACCTTGCTCACTGTGTTTTGGACCCTGACCTTTCAGATCATGGGATCTCAGTAATATATCCTGTTAGCAAACCTGTATTCGTTCACCTGTTGTTTTGCTCATTCGTTGATTCAGTCTGTGAATATATCATGTGACTTGATTAGATGTCAGCCCCAGTGCTAAACAGTGGGAATTTACGTGATAAACTGGGGAGTCAAGGAGCTATAATGCAGAGAGGAAGACAGGAGTCAAATGATCACACATCGACATGATTACGTGTTGCGAACATACAAAAAGTTGGAGAAAGAACATTCCAGGCAAAGGAAACAGCCAGAGCAACAGTGCCAGGTTTGAGGAAGAGCCCAGCAGAGTGGAGGAACTGACACCAGCAACCTGATGAAGGAGGAGAAGCAGGAACTGAATTAAGTGAGGGAAATAGCAAAGGACCAATCAGGCAGCGCCTTATAGGAAGAGGTAAGGCATTCCGATTTTCCCCAGGTGGCGACATTTCAAGTAGTGAGGAGTGGGGGGATGACACATCCATCTATGATGTTAAAGCGATGCGGGGGGCTACTGAGTGGAGAAGGAATCCAAAGCAAGCAAACCTGGGGTCTGGGGGGCTTGGGAGGAGGCTACTCCAGACAGCCAGACCAGCGGAGAGGTCAATGAGCCTAGTCCGCCTGTAATTCTGGAGGGCTCCCTGGTGGCAGACTTGTGGTCCTAAACCTTAGAAAGTCCCAGGCAAACCTGGGGAGATTAGGCACCCCCTCCCACCCCACCAGGTAACCCATGATATCTCAAATGACAGAACACTAAGTGAAAGGATATGGATGGTCTGGAGATGGACGACGTTTGGTGATGGACTGGACAATAGGGCTAACGCAAAAGAAAAACTCTCAGGTTCTGGCTTTTGCAGCCAGGTGGTAGAGCCTGCTATCAGACTGATTCCCACTTCTCCGTCTGCCTCAGGGTTTTCTGAGCAGAAAGCAAGCGGATCAAGAAGAACAGAGAGAAGCCACCATTTCACTGAGTAGTAACTTCCAGGATTTTTAAGCCAGAGCCACGGTCAGTCAGGAGTTTACTTTGTGTCTTGTTTCTCCAGGAGATCAGAGCAGTTGATAAACTTGACGATGATCTTCACAAAGTCTCCGCCAATTCAGAGAGAGGCGAGAGGACAGACAAAAGGGATCAAATGATCAGCGTTATCGCTGGTCAAGTCAGTGCCTCATCGTGCTCCTGGAATAACCGAAAGCAGATGAGAAGGCACCTCCTTGCAGAGAGCAGGTTCCTCCCTGAACAGAGAGCTTTGTGGTGCAATGAGCGCAAACGTTGGGCTTCAGTCCTGCCTCAGTCACTTGCCAGCTGCGTGACCTTGGCCAAGTTACCTAAGCCCCTTCCTTGACAGTGAAAGGAGCACAATACCTACCCTGCAAGGTTCTGATGAAAATTCGAGATAAAGTACGCATTTGCTGCTGTGTAACAGGCTTTCAGTGATGGTTCCTGCCTTTACTCCTGTGCCTTACTCCTCATCTGCACAAGGATGATCTCCATTATAACTGCCTCACAGGATTCCTGTGGGCATCAAATGAGATTATCTGTGCTCAGGGCTTAACATGGCTGCTGGCACACAGATGGAACTAGATCATTACTGACTACTTGCTAATATTAACAGCAGCAAAAGCTGCTGCTGGCTCTCCCCACTCTCCCGTTCACTTCCACTCGTGACAATAGGATGCCCGTGGGGATCGAGGGGACCCTCACCTTGCACAGAAATTCGGTTATGGAGGTAGCGTGTAAGGTGAAAATCACAGGTATGCAAAATTCCCCCTGAAAATACCTTTCGGTCCCCACAAAGTCCTGTGTACTTGTTTGTTTTTTTTTTTAATTTTTTTTAACATTTATTTATTTTTGAGACAGAGAGAGAGCATGAACAGGGGAGGGTCAGAGAAAGAGAGAGACACAGAATCTGAAACAAGCTCCGGGCTCTGAGCTGTCAGCACAGAGCCCGACGCGGGGCTCGAATCCACGGACCGCGAGATCACGACCTGAGCTGAAGTCGGCCGCTCAACCGACTGAGCCACCCAGGCGCCCCAGTTTTACACACAAATTAGTAGCTACATATAAACGTATCGTGCATTCGGCAATTTATAGGACCTAGTAGAAGTTACAAACGCAAAATTTGCTTTCACAGTGTTGCACAGGATTTTAATATTTTTGCCGAGCAGATGTAGTTGAATTCCTACGGGTTAAATCACATGTGGTGTGATTCCACTGTGGTTATCAAGAGCGAGAGTTTCTTTGCAAAGCTTTTCTAACAAAGTTTAAGGGACAATCGATGGAGTAAAGCTAAAGAGACGATGGTTACAGGATTTCCTGATGACACTAGAGTCACAATCAAAGATGTAAATAAGCAAATCATTCAACTAACTAAATACAGAAAAACAGCTATATCCATCAGCATTTATTAAGCCACATGTATGACTTCTACTAAATCGGCATGTAATACATGGCAGACACTGTGCTTAATGCTTTTACTATATTTGTGAGAAGCAGCCCAGCCCTATGTTTAATTGTCTTGAAATAATTGACTGGATTCCAATCCTGACTCCACTGTTTCCTTGCTGTGTGACCTTGAACCTATTCCTTCTGAACCTCAATCTTCTTGTCTACAGTCTGGGAATAATAACAGTATTTGACTCTTTGGGTTAATATAACGGATCAGTAATAAATACAAAGCGCCTCGAATAAATAGGCACTCACATATTCTCTTTCTTTATCATTACTTCATCTGTACACAAAAACCATAAGGTAGAAACTATTTCTTTCACCATTTGACAGACAAAGGTTTAGGACAGGTTTATATAATAATGTTGAGTTAGTATTTATTATGAACCCAAGATATTCTTAGTGCTTCACCTCGGTTCCCTCACTTAGTCCTTACGGCAACCTCATGATGTCGGTGCTGGATCAAGCCCACTTTTCAGATGAAGACACCAAACTTTGCAGGGACCACTGATGAAGTCAGAAGAATTCATTTGGAGAAAGGCCCACCTGAATTTCTGAACAAGTCAGAACCAGTGCTCATTCCATAAATAGCCCTTTTCGGTTTATCTCCATTCCGGGTCAGAAGAGATCATCTCCCTCGAAATTTGTTCTGTCTCCTTACCTCTGTGGTTCTTGGAGAACTGTTATGTGGTATGGGGAAATCAGTGGTTTCTTCATTCCCTCAGCAAGTTCACTGACAGCCTGCTGTGCTAGGTGATGGGGATGGTGCGATCGAAGCTCTGCTCCCTGTCCACACCTGCACTAAGCACATTAGGAGACTAAGAGAGAAGCAATTTCCCATATATAGCACTTATCCGCACTCGACCTGCCTGCTGGGGGACAGTCCCCCCCAGTAATCAGGAATCATAACTCAGCCCCCAAAACGTTGACCATGTGAGCGCTTCCTAACAGTTAATTGACCCAACTGGCTCTGATTAGTTCTCCGACCAGGAGAAGACTGTCCAACCACGACAGGACATTTCCAACAAGGAAAACACACCTAAGCAATGACGCGTTAGAACTTGTGGCAGAGGCATAATCATTTGATTTTTCTCTACTTCCGCAGAATGATTTTTTGATACCTTCAGTGCTCAACTCGTTCACCTGACTTGTTCTGATTTATGTCTACGCCTCAAGGTTATTGACTAACAAACAGGTCAAGGCAGCCGCACAAAGTTCTGGTCAACCCAGAGGTGTCAGGAAAATATCTGAGATTTTACGTAAGTGGTATTAGTATTTTCCCCGAATCTGTATGTTGTGATTGTTAGGACACCAAACCAGAAGCTCAGAGAGTTCAGCTGAAATCTCATTTTGCCTTAAAAATTCACGTGACGCTATGTGGGCCTTTCACCACCAGCAGTTTTAAGTTTGGTCTTTTCTCATCAGAGTCGGTTTGCTGTTGGGTCCCTTTCAAGACTGATACTCTCTGTGATTCTCGAATTTGATTTCTAAGAATGTCCTGGTGCCCCAGACACCCCCCCCCCCATATCTTCCCCAGTTTGATCAATATCAGTATTCATCTCACAAGGATAAGACTAATGGAAAACGATTAGCATTTCCCCACAGATGAGGCCCCAAAGCATAGGAGATAATTCAATTTGTTGCCACTGGATTCTGAAAAGGGACAATCTCTCAATTTCTGCCAAAGGAAACAAATCTCTCCTCCTCAACTCTCTTTATCTCCTGCCAAATAAAACAGTCATTCCTCTTCCCAAACTTTAAACCCCAGGGTCAAGCCTGTTTGTGATGAACATAGCAGTTTGTAAATTTGAATTTCAAGTGGGTTATTCGTGAGTCAGTAAAAGCAAAAGGATGAACCGAGTGTTCTACTTCTAAATGACATTGATGACCTTGGTCCACGGGCGTCTTATGATCTGAACTACATAGGGTATAGCAATTAAATGAAATTCAGGTTGTAAGCATTAATCTCATCACGTAAATACAGGTTTTTTTTTTTTTAAAGATTAAAACAGTGACTGTTGGCTCTAAATAAATGTCAACAGAAAAACCATTAAAAATTATATCTGTGATGTCTTTTTTTTTTTTTTTTTGTCATGAGAAATATTAACTTGGGGTTAGGCAACAGTGTTATGTGACTAAAAGACCACAATATTCAAAACTTTGGTACCAGGCCAGCTCTGCAAAAAGCCGTGGTATGACCTCAGTTAAAATAGAATTTTGGGGGGCTTTCTTTGCCCTTTATTAATATGGAAATAAAAGCTTTGGGCTGGAGAGTTTCCAAATTGGCTTTAAAAATCTAAGTTTCGATAACTCTATTTTAATTATAACTGATGCCTTCCTCACTGCCCTTTGCTCTCAGTAACTGTCACTTAAACTCATCCTGACCCCATCCCAGACATTGATTAAAATTCTTTTTTGCTAACTCATCCTTTGGTGTATACTATGAACAGGATAAATTTGGGACTTCAGGTCAGCTTAATATCGAAAGCCCTTCCTAATGACATTCTCTCAAGATCAGAGAGCTTCTAAGAGCTCCTGGGAAGGCCACCTTTGTTTAAGTAATCATCCCTGCATTTATCTGCTCTCCTTCCCTAGCTGATAATGAAACTATACAGAGGAACTTCAGGCCCCTCCCGGCCCCTCCTCCCCCCCCCCCCCCCCCACAAGGCTGCAAGGGAGAGGGACTGTCAGCCAAACAGAGATACAGAGAAAGCAGTGGACACATAGGAGATATTGATCTGCCCTGCAAACCTCAACGACAAGTTTTCCAATCGTAAGTGGGAACAACTTTCTACTCCTTTTTAATAAAGAACTATTGTTAGCTTTCCAACATGTCTTCAACCAGGAGCAGTTGGCCAGGTATTCAATGAAACAAATATAGTGGGTGTCTCTTAGAATGTATTTGTAATCTACAAGCTTTAAAAAAACCAATGCATAGAAGAATATTTCTCAGAAGCTGCTCTCAGAAGGAAACTGCCATATCTGTGGCAATATCTTTTAATATAACTTTTTTCCTAACGTTGTGAGTAACTCATGCTCACTATAGAAAATTTTTTTTAATTTTTTTTTTTTAACGTTTATTTATTTTTGACACAGAGAGAGACAGAGCATGAACGGGGGAGGGTCAGAGAGAGGGAGACACAGAATTGAAACAGGCTCCAGGCTCTGAGCTGTCAGCACAGAGCCCGACGCGGGGCTCGAACTCACAGACCACGAGATCATGACCTGAGCCGAAGTCGGCCGCTTAACCGACCGAGCCACCCAGGCGGCCCAGTATAGAAAAATGTTTAAATACAGAAAATCATGAAGAAGGAAAATTAAAATGACACGTACCCAGAATTGTGGGTTTGGTTTTTTTTTTCCGAGCAATTTGGTGTAAGTGCATGTACGTAGGTGTATTTGTTAAGTATGTTACATATTTGTAGTTAAGGTCATCCTGGAGCTGTAGTTCTCAGTAATTCAGTAATGACATGTCTGTCCATATCCTTCAGAACATCCCTTCAGGCAAGGCTTGTTGCTGCCACATTAGGGCTGAGAGTGTAGGGACCACTGTCCATGGGTGGCCATCCCTGCAGAACATCCTTGTGCCAGGTGCTTTGGTAATCTCACAGATTTCACTGCAACAGTGAAAGGGATTCTACTTGCCACGATGTCACAATTTCCCATGCTTCCAGAATGGGTGTAATGCTCCCTTGACCCCTTCGAAGACACATTCCTGTGTCTCCTTTTGCAAGTGCTTTCAAACCTTTTCTGAAATAGGTTCCTGACAGCTTTGCAGGTACAACTTGGAAAAACTCTTGTTCGGTCACAAAGATTTTCCCAACCCTTCTGCTCAATGCGTATTCAAAATGACTTAGGACTATGTCATAGGAACCAGTGAAGAAACCTTAGAGACAAAAACACTTGCCCTGAGGATCACAGCAGGACGTCAGGGTTAGAATGCAAACTTCAGGGTAAGTTGCCAAGTCCCTTGCTCCATTCAACCCTTGGGAAACATCCTAAAGAGTTCTGCTCCCTTTCTTTTGTTTATGAAATGTTTGCATTTGACTATTTCATTAATTTCAGAAACATTTATTGAGAGCCTAATATGAGTACAGTATATGAAAAGTAGTTTGCGTAGTCTGGAGCTTTGACATGTATACTATATAAGCTGGGTAGAACTGAATTCAAGCCTCGGTTGTACTTCTTATTAATTCATTACCTTAGGCAAGAGAAGGTCTCTCTGTGCCCCTGTTGCTTCATCTATAAAAGGGAACTAGTAGCAGAATAGATCCTTCAGAGCTATTTGTTATTGTCATTATTTTTTATTATTATAACACATGCTAGACACCATGAATGGTACAAAAAAATGCCACCATCAATCCGGGGAGAGTAGACTCCCTATGAACTAAAAGAAATGAAATACCAAGTGAGCTGCTATGTGCTGTATGCATTCAGAGAAGGGAGACAGTCTTTAAGGGCTAGGGTGATCCAAGTAAGTTTCATGGAGAAGAAAGGACTTCAGTTGTGTTATGGAAAAGAATGTCCTGTGAGCGCAAAGATTCGGTTGAGAAAAGTGTGCTTGGACGACGTAAGAGTGGCTATAGCAAGGAATAAGCTTGAAACCAGTCTGGGGAAGGATTAACTCTCCAACCGAGGAGTTTAGATTTCCATTCATTCATTCATCAAGGATTTATTGAGTAATTACTATGGTTATAGACATTGTTGCCTTGGTGATACATTTGAAAGCAAGGCATGGTCCGTCTCTATAATCTTGTGGAAATACACAAAGACCAACCAAATGAGAAAAGCAAAGGCTGTTTATTGGGAGCTGGCTATATAGCAAGGGAATCAGTCACATTTTGGCATAGTCTCAAAGGCAGGTGGAGGAGTGGGAAAGCTTCATAAGGGAAAGAAGGGAAGGCTTCAGGTGTGCCCTGACTGCGGGTTGTTGGCATGGGGAAGCTGTGGGCACATAATCTAGAAACAGGGCACCCTATGTAATTGGTTAGGGGTCCCTATCTGGCTTTCTCTGATTAGTCCCAACATGGAAGTAGGGTCACAAATTAGGGAAGCTGTCGGTAATTCATCAAGTCTTGGCCAGTTGGGGTCAATTGTCACAGAAGTTATTGTCTAGCTTCCTGGATTGTCATTGGAGATAGCAATCTGGCTTTCTGCAAGTCTGGCTTACAGCAGGCTGACTTCCTGGTTTGTTTATTGTAGATAAGGGGGTTGGTTTTCTGGGGGAGGTTCCTGCCGCTTGTGAGCCAAAGTTCTATTTTTACATATGGTCTGGCCATTGTCCGTTTGTACACTCAGTGTCAGCGAAGCAGAGAAATACACTAAAAGAGATTGTGGAGACGGGAGCAAAACAAAAGAGATGAGAGCATTAAAGGGTGATGAGAGTGGGGTTAGGGGAAGCCTACTTTACATGGAGTAGTCAGGAAAGGCGTCTCTGGAGAGGGTGAAGGCTATGCAGAGATCTTAAAAATAAGAAAGGGCAAGCCTTTTGAGTAGTAGACAGAAGGGCATTCCGGGCAAAAGAGCAGAGACAATACTCTGGTCTAGAAAGCGCATGGGATGTTCAAAGACTCGAAAAAAGGTCAGCACAAGTAGACAAGACTAAGTACGGGAGAGGGCATGAGAGGAGTTTTGAGAAGCAGACAAAATTCAGCTGGGACAGAACTGTGAATGCCATAGCAAAGAACAGATTCTGTGGGTGTAGGGAGCTTAAACGAGAGAAAATTCAGGAACCTGTTGCAACGGTCGGGTGAAGGATGATGGTGCAGTGGTCTGGATTAAGGCAGCGGGAAACAGAGATGAAGAGAAATGGGCAGTTTCTGGAGATGTCCTGAAGATACAGCAAACAGGACTTGCTGATGGCCTGCATATGGATACGATGAGGGGTGGGGATAAAGGGAGGAAGCAGAATTCCAATGATCGTGGCATTTACTGAACTGGGGACACCTGATACAGAGGAAAATACGTTTTGGGGGGAAAGCCTGATCACAAAGTTACTGGGCAGTTCCGCTGAAAAACAAATCAACAACAAAAAATGGAATCGTTTGACGCTGTGTGGTCCAAAGACCTGGTCTGCTGGCTGCACATGAGGTATCCCTTATCATCATACACATATAAAATCCATTTTACACGGGTATATGAGTCTATTTCTGGACCCTCTAACCTGTTCTTTTTTTCCGTATACCTATCGTCGGCCCGGAACACATTGTTTTAATTACTATAGCTTGACAGTAAGTAAGCCTTGAAATTCAGTCATGTGAGTCTTCCAATTTTGTTCTTCTCTTTAAAATTGTTTCTGCAATTCCATGTCCTTTGCTGCTTCGTATACAACTTAGAATCACATTGTCTTTTTATATAAAAATAGCCTGCTGAGATTCTGATTGGGATTACATTGAATCTCACAGATCAAATTAGAGAGAATTGATAGTGTGATCAAAATTGAGAGTTCCAATTCACAAACATGATAAGTCTCTGCATTTACTTAAGATCTTATTTAATTTCTTTCAGAAATGTTTCATAATTTGCAGCATACAAATCTCGCTCATATTTTGTTCAGTAGAGCTCCAAGCATCTCATGTTTGTTGATGTTACCATAAATAGGGTTGTGCTTCCATTTCAATTTTTAGTTGTTCTTTGCTGGTACTTAAAAATAAAATTGAGTTTTATTTTGTTTTGTTTTGTTTAATTTTTTTTAAGGTTTATTTACTTTTGAGAGAGAGAGAGAGAGACAGACAGAGAGAGAGAGAGAGAGAGAGACAGAGCACAAGCGAGGGAGGGTCAGAGAGAGAGAGAGAGAGGGAGACACAGAATCAGAAGCAAGCTTCAGGCTCCGGGCTGTCAGCACTGAGCCTGACGTGGGTCTCAAAATCATGGACTGCGAGATCATGACCTGAGCTGAAGTCGGACGCTTAACCGACTGAGCCACCCAGGTGCCCCTAAAATTGAGTTTTATATATGGATCTTGTATCTTATGACCTTATAAAACTCACTTATCCGTTTTACTGGTTTTTGGTTAGATTCCTTAGGATTCTCTATATCCACAATCATGTTGTCCGCAAAACGATAGTTTTCTTTCTTTCCACTCAGTATGCCTTTTATATTTTTTTATGGCCTTATTTCACTGTGTCAGACGTCTAGTAAAATGTTAAGTAAAAAAAGTGAGTGTGAACATCCTTGCCTCAGTTCTATATCTATTAAAAATCTTGAATTATTTATGAAAATCCAACGCCTCCCCCACCCCTGCCAAAACTCTACGCTCAGATGGTTTTCCTGGTGAAACCTACCTAACATTTAAGGAAGAAATGAAACCAATGTTACGCAAACCCTTAGTCATTGAACATTAACCATTACATATGGGACTATCTGTAGGTTCTTAGTAGTTGAAGAAGTTTCCTTCTGTGCTGAGACTTGAAAAAATAATTTTATTACATTATTTTTCTACATCTATTGAGATGATTGTATGGTTTCTTATTTTTAGCTTGTTAATTGATTACTCGATTCAAAAAAAAGACTGTTGAGCTAAACTTGCACACCTGGGATAAATCTGACTTGGTAATAATGTGTTATCTTTTTACATATTCTGGATTTGACTTGCTAAAATTTTGTTGAGGATTTTTGTGTTCCTTTGATCTATAATATTCTTATAATTTTTTTTCCTGGTTTTGGTTATCAGGGTAATTCTGGCCTTCAGAAATGACTTCAGACGTGTTCTTTCTTCTTCTATTTTCTGAAAACATTCATTAAAAATTGGCTTAATTTCTTCCTTAAATGTTTAGGAGATTTTTACCAATAAAACCATCTGAGCTTGGAGTTTCTTTGGGAAAGGTTTTAACAATGAACTCAGATTCCTTTTGATATATCCCTATGTAGATTGTGTGTTTCTTCTTTTTTTTAACTTTTTTAAAATGTTTATTTATTTCTGAGACAGAGAGAGACAGAACATGAGTGGGGGAGGCGCAGAGAGAGAGGGAGACACGGAATCCAAAGCAGGCTTCAGGCTCCGAGCTGTCAGCACAGAGCCTGACGCAGGGCTTGAACTCACAAACTGTGAAATCATGTCCTGAGCCAAAGTAGGATGCTTAATCTACTGAGCCACCCAGGTTGTGGCTCAGCCGCCCTGATTGTGTGTTTTTTCTTTAGTAATCTATGGTAGTTTGTATCTTTTGAGGAATTTTTCCATTTTATCCAACATAGAGAAAATCAACAAACTCAAAAATTGTTTGATTGCAAAGGTGAACAAAATTGACATACCTCTATCTACAATGATCAAGAAAAGATGAGAAAAGACTCAAATTATTCAAGTCAAGAATGAAAGAGGAGATCCAGAATAGCCAGGACAATCTTGAAAAAGAATGCACACTGACAAATTTTCAAGCTTACTGGAAACTACAGTAATCAAGCCCATGTGGTAATGGCATAAGGATAGACACATAAACCAATGGAATAGAATTGAGGGTCCAGAAATAGAACTTCACATTTATGGTCAGTTGATTTTCAACAAGGGCGAAGGCAATTCAATTAAGAAAGAATAGTCTTTTCAACAAGTAGTCCTGGAACAACTAGATATCCACTTGCCAAAAATTGAAAAATCATTAGTCCAAATGGATCCTTACCTTTTACTTTACACAAAAGTCAATTCAAAGTGGATCATAGACCTAAATATAAAAAGCCTAAACTATAGACCTTGAAAAGTATAAAACTCTTAAATAGAAGAGTAAATCTTCATGAACTTGGGTTACATGATAGTTTCTTAGAAGTGACACCAAAAAGTACAAGCAACAGCAACAACAAAATAGATAAATTGGATTTCATCACAACTAAAACTTTTGTGCTGCACAGGACACTGCCAAGAAACTGAAAAGACAATCCACAGAAGAAGAGAAAATATTTATAAAATATACAACTGATGAGGGACATGTATCTGAATATATAAAGAACTCCTACAGCTCAGCAGTAAAAAGACAACCCAGTTAAGAAATGGACTAAGGATTTGAATAGACATTTCTCTAAAGAAGACATGCAAATGGCCAATAAACACCTGAAGAGATGCTCAATATTATTAGTCACTAGGGAAGTTGAAATCCAAACTGCAATGAGATGCCTTGCACCTCCACTAGGATAGCCCTAATCAAAGAGACTAATAGTAATTGATGTTGGAGGGAATGTAGAGATATTGGAATCCACATACACTGCTGATGGGAATGTAAAGTGATGCAGCCACTGTGGGAAAGAGTTTGGCAGTTCCTCAATAGGTTAAACATAGAGTTACCATGTGACTACCATATGATACTTGTAGGTGCATACCCAAGAGAATTGAAAACATATGTCCAAACAAAAACTTGTACACAAATGCTCATATCAGCATTTTTTTCATAGCCCAAGGTGGAAACAACCCAAATGTCCATCAGCCAATGAATGGGTAAACAAAATATGGTATATCCATATACTGGAATATGGTTCAACAATAAAAAGGAATCAAGTACTGAGGTATGCTACAACTTAGATGAACCTTGAAAATGTCATGTTAAAGTGAAGGAGACGGTCACAAAAGACTACATTTTGTATGATTCTATTTATATGAAATATCCAGAAAAAGCAAACTATAGAGGCATAAAATAGAGTAGTGGTTGCCAGGGTCTGGAAGGGGAAGGATTTCCAGGGTAGACATGGGGCTGACTACTAATGGGTATGGGGTTTCTTTTGATGGAAATGTTCTAAAGTTAGATTGCAGTGATGGTTACACAGCTCTTTAAATATACTAAAAACCACTATACCCTAAATGGGTAAGTTATACTAATAGTGTGTGAATTATATCTCAATAAAGTAGTTTAAAAAATCATTTTTGACTCCTTTCTTTCTTTCTTTCACAGTCCAAGTCCAGCATATAAGGAAATCCTGTAGGATCATGTACCTTCAAAATACAACCTGAATCCAACTACCTCTTGTCTCTTCCACATCTCCTGCCTGGTCTAAGCCACATTGTCTCTCAGGCACTTCTGAAGTAGCCCCTAAGAGATTTCTTTTCTTTATCCTTGTCCTCCTACAATCTCAACGCAATTGGCAGTGTGATCCTTTTAAATCTAGGTCAGATCATGACCCTCCTCTGCTCAAAGCCATGCAATGATTACCAGAATCCAGCAGGGGAAAAACTATAGGTCAAATTGACCAAGTACTTCGGGAGGCACCTGGCTGGCTCAGTCAGTAGAGCACACAACTCTCAATCTTGGGGTTGTGAGTTCAAGCCCCAAGTTGGGAGTAAAGTTTACTTAAAAAATAATAATGACAAATGGACCCAGTGCTTCAACACATAAACTAGAAAAGAAAGAAAGGGATGAGGAGAACCCTCAGACTAAAAGTGACTTATGAGAAACATTAGGATTAAACTCTCGCGATCAGGGACGAGATGCAAACATAGAGAAACCTGGCAAAGTAATCAACAGAAAAGTCAGGAGAGCGGTTACATTCAGGCAGAGGCAAGAAACGCCGATTGGGACAGAATCCATGGAAGGGCTTCTGAGGAGACTGGCAAATGTCCTTCTTGACTTGGAAGGAGGTTAAAAGAGTAAAGGCCTCATAATTTGAAAAAAAAAAGCCATATATTTGTTTTGTGTGGGATGCTGTGTCTTTTATTTTAAAATAAAAGTGTATTTGTGTTTAGAAACACAAACTCCGTCATGGTTCCCCATATCCGTCGGCGAAAAGCCAATCTGAAAACAGTTCACAAGGCTGTATGGGACCTGGCCCATGGCTGCCTCTTTAATTGTTCCTCGGTTCCATCTTGCTCCTAGATGCCTGCCTTTCCTCACAACGCTCCCACCAGCATCATCCCCTTGCCTTTTATTGAACATTCCAGGCATGTCGCTCGAGCTCTTCTCTCTGCTAGAACATCCCTCTGGAGGTTCTAATCCCCTCAACCACGTCAAGTCTTTGCTCAGATCTCCTGTTCTCCATGAGGAGTATTTTGTCACCGATTTCATGCAGCCGTCTGCCTCCCTAGCTCAACCCTTTACTTTTACTGTTCTCCACAACCCATATCACCTTCTATTATAAGATAGGCTTCACCTATTTACTGTGCCCAGTGTTATGGTCTGGGGTCCCAGCCTCCCCCCACCCCCCGAATGGAAGCTCCATGAGAGCTTTACTCACTGGTGCGTCTTATGCAATAAGGTAAGGCTGAGGTCAAGACCTGAGTCACTTGACTGATTAAGGTACACTGAGCCACTTCTAGATTCACACAGCTTATTACTTACAAAGTGCGAAGGAGAATAAGCCAAAGGGGCCAGCTCCCCATGATCCTTGTCCCCATAGGCCAAAGAGGATGGATAGATAGAATATGAGTTATGGGATGCCCTGTTGCTGAGGACCCGATTCTAGACGGCAGCCAAGTGGTTTTATATTCTGCAGCTCTATTCTGTGGAGGGTATGGCTGGAAGCCCTACATGTCATCAGAACCCAGGAGGCGATAAGAAATGATCTCGCGATAGCCTCCCATAGGGGATAGAAAGGTGAGGGGAGATGGCCTCAGAGCAGCTCTTTGAAAGCCTCCTGTGCTCTTGCATTCCTGTAGAACATTCTGTCCTCAAGGCATTCTGTCAAGACCCAGATAAGCTGCACTGGAACACGTACCTGCATGGCCTATGTGGATCCATGCAAAGCTGCCTAGGCACCAGGAAGAGCTTTTTCCCTGCAAGCAGACCCTCAGGAAGTATCCATGGAACGAATACGTGAATAGCTGAAACCCACCCAGTTGGATTGACATAATGAGGAGAGAGAACAGGAGATGTGAATACATCTTCTTTTTTGTAAATTCTTCCGTTTTGAAGAAACAGTGTGGTTCATAGTGGCGATCATCCGCTCTGGAGTTAGACAGCCCAGGTTCTAAATGCAGCTTGGCCGCAGAGCGGCTGGACAAGCCCGGGCAAATAGGTGTTGTATAAGAAATTGCTACGATCTTTATTAACTCATATTTTATATTGGAAAAGATGTTACATTTGAAAAGATTCCTGGATGCATTTGCCTTCTTTCCACCCCCACCCTCTACCCCAAAGCTGGCCATGGCTCCCCATATCCCTCGGTGAAAATGCTTGCTTTTACATCGCATTGGAAATTTGTCATTATGTTTGATAAGTTGTAGAGATACTAGAACCACCTGACAGAAGAGGGAGAAGAGAAAAGAAAAAACATCCATATCCAAGAAGCTCAGCAGAGCTTGCTGGGGCATTTTAATATAATTTCATCTAGTACTCCCCCTCATATATATATAATATTTCTTGAGGGTCTAATACGTGTGCGGTTATTATCTCCCTTTTAAAATGAGGAAACAGTAACACAGGGTTAGTAGTTGCCCATAATCACACCTAGTTGGAGCTGGAATTCGAACCTGTGTGATCAGCTTCCAGTATATGTCGTGCATTTAACCACTATCATAACAAACAATTTTGCACTCTTCCATGGAGGCTGTCTCAGTCTATTCGGGTTGCTATAACAAAACACAACAGACAGGCTGGTTTCTAAACAACAGAAATTTATTGCCCACAGTTCTGAAGGCTGGATGTGCAAGAGCAGGGCACCAGCACAGTTGGGTTCTGGTGAACCCTCTTTTGGATTGTGGACTGCCGACTTCTCATTGTATCCTCCCATGGCCGAAGGGGAGAGCTAGCTCTCGGGGGTCTCTTCTATAAAAGCACAAATCCCATTCATGAGGGCTCCCCCCTCATGACCGAAGCACCTCCCTGAGGCGCCACCTCCTGATAACTATCACGTTGGGGTTAAGATTTCAACCTATGAATCTGGAGCGGGGATACTCTCGGATGAGTCATGGAGAGGAGGTGACCACAGGTAGACCCGTGAGCTGGATCTGAGCAGAAGCCTCTTACCCCGTTCCCTGTACCTGGAATGTATGTTCTGTACAATATTCCCACACTAGGAGCTGTTTCAAGGCCACAGCCTTGATAGTAATATGTTATTGAGCCTACCTGAACTCTGTGCAAGACTGAATCCCGTTATGGCCTCTACATAAAATGTTAGGATTCTGGCAGGAAGGGGCAGAGATCTACTCATCTTGTAGCCACTCAAGCCAAGTCTTATATGTAAGTTCCCTTGCATATGAAACCTGCCACCTATCAATTTGGAGTGGTCTGCCTCTTTCTTTGGTCTCTCCCTGCCCTTTGTGTACAGGAGCCAGTTTCAAATTTCACCCAGGAAACCCCTGGGGTTGGAAAGCAACACACACAAACATTCATACATAGCAAAGGCAAAAAAAATACTTTTCATGTAGAAACATGGTCAAAAGTATGAATTTTTAAAAAAAATTTTTTTAGTGTTTATTTTTGAGAGACAGAGAGAAACAGCATGAGGGGGAGAGGGCAGAGAGAGAGAGAGAGGGAGACCCAGAATATGAAGCAGGCTCCAGGCTCCGAGCTGTCAGCCCAGAGCCCGACACGGGGCTCGAACTCACAGACCGCGAGATCATGACCTGAGCCGAAGTCGACGCTCAACCGACTGAGCCACCCAGGCGCCCCCAAAAGAATGAATTTTAATGTCCATCAAGTGGCTATACGTTGGGTTCCCCAATCATTTCCCCTACTTTGGGTTATTTACATTGTTTCATATTTTCAATGTTCTAAATAAGGTGAGATAAATATCTTTGTACACAAAGTCTTCTCTGTGGTTAGGATTATTTCCCAGAAGTGCAGATATAAAGTCAAAGCTAAGAACATGTACTTGGCTCTGGATCCTATCACCCAGTGGTTTTCCAGATGGGTCCACTCCCTGTCAGTAGCCAGCAGCTTCCTGACTCAGCCTGGATGTTCTGATTTGCAGGGGGCTGGGCGGATCTCAGGAAGCTCTATTTTTACCAACTTTTTTTTTTTTTTTAACCAACTCTCCTGATAATTCTACCGCTGGCCAATTGTGGGAATGTTTGACCTATCCAGTACCTTCCTTTTCCAAGCAAACATTTTGGACTTTATAGGAGTTAACTCTTTTCCACTGCCTTCGAAAACAAATCCACAGTAGTACCTCCAATTAAATAGAAGTAGTTGCGAACACTAACTCCTTCAGCAAATTCACTAAATGCACGTGAGTGCTGATTTAGGTGCTGGACACACAGGGATGTACAAGACAAAGTTCCCACTTGAGTGGGGCTTACATTAGGGTATGGCTTGGCAGATACTATCCAAGAAAACAAATAAGTGACAAAGGTGATTTCAGAGAGCGAAATATGCCGTGAAAAGTACCAAAATGGAATAATGTGATAGAGACCAGTGCGGGGACACGGGGAAGGGAAGAAAACCCCCTGGATGAGCAGATTGAAGCAGACGGTCTTGGTCTGTAGTTCCAGCCCTCTTATTACCCAGCCAGGTGACTTTGAACGAATCGCTTTTTCACGCCTGGCCTCAATTTCCAGGGTTGAAGTAAACACGTAAGATCATTTCTACTTCTAACATTTTCGTATCATTTTTTGGATGTAATGTTCTCTACAGAGCTCCTCCTGCAACAAGTATTTCTTGAATGCCTACTGTGTGCCAGTACCCTACTAGGTGTCGATGAATCAGACACAGACACCCAGTATCCTCTGTGGAGCCGACAGGCTGGGAGAGGTGGCTGATAATAAACAAAGAATTGTGCTAGGAACTACTTCATAGCTATTGTAAGAACTATTACTGGGAAGAAATCACAGGGAACACAGCTTGACTGGAGATCGTGGAAAGGCTTCCCCAAAGAAGGGCCATTTCGGCTGCGGTGTTTGGCGAGGATCCCAACTATTGAAAGCATATCAAAACCCTCCTAGGCCGTGTCCTGTGAACTTTGCCTCTGGGAACCCTGGTCATCTTTGCTGTCAGCTAGTTCTGGTTTGACAAAGCCAAACATTGTTTCTAGAATCAAATGTCATCAGGAGGCACATCCTATGGCCTGAGGTCAAGATACGCCAGAGTGAAGGAGGCATCTGGCGACACATCGAGCACCTCGTTCTCTTTCTCTGCCCCCACCTAGGGCTGTGGGAGAGAAGGCCAGTGGCTGACACTCCTGGGGCCGGACTTGGACTATCCCTCCCCATTTCCAGTTTTGAGGGTTATGTCAGGAATGAGTCTCTTCAGTAAGAGGCGAAGAAAAGCATTTCAAATTGCTCTGGTCATTTTGGAAAGTGATTACTCCAGTTTTTCTATCCACCCCCCTCTCCCCACCCAACTGTCACACAAAGACACAGAAACCAGGTCTATTACTGGGCAAGAGTTCTTAGGATCTTGAGCCTAATGTCCTGTCTGCTTTAGCAGCAGGAGCCAGAGAGTGACCACACTGCTTTCTTCCTCTTTGGAGGATTCTGTACAAATTCTCGCTCTGCATGGGATCACCCACGCCCTGGCTGGGCCCAGGGTGTTAGCATCCTTAGAAGCACAGCAGAGAGAGAAGAAACCCTTTCTTAGGAGGCTGAAAAAAGGACAACGGGGGCTCTGTCTCCAGGGCCTGCGCCAGTGAATCAAGGAAAGACCACGGCCCATGTGAGGGGTCCCCTGTTCTCCAATCAGTTCTCTAATCAGGGTGCTGAAGTCATTTTATGAAATCCATCATTATGAAATACTGTCCTAACTCTGAATAAGAGCCCATAGCCCCACATCCTTCCCCCACCCCTAGCAAGGCCATGTGGTGCAGTGGTCCAGTGAACAGATTCTGATGCCAGAGTGCTTGAGTTCCAATTTTAAACCTTGTGACTTCAGGCAAATCATCCTGTAAGCTTGGCTTTCCACATCTTTATGTAAAACTGATAAAAGCACATGTATCATGGGTTGTCTTTTTGAAATTGAGATATAATTGACAGATAACATTATATTAGTTTCAGGGATATCTGTCATTAGCCTTTTTTTTTTTTTTTTTTTTAAATTCTTGAGCTAGAGCATGAGCAGTGACGGGGCAAGGGGGTGGGGAGAGAGAGAGAGAATCTTAAGCAGACTCCGCACTCAACCCGGAGCCTGACACAAGCTGGGATTGTGACTAGAGCTGAAATCAAGAGTCGGACGCTCAACCTACTCAGCCACACGGGCACCCCAACCTATCAGTAGCTTTTTATTTTTATTTTTTAAAATTAAAATCCAAGTTAGTTACCATATAGTGTAATAATGATTTCAGGAATAGAATTTAGTGATTCATCACTTACATAGAACACCCAGTGCTCATCCCCACAAGGGCCTCCTTAATGCCCATCACCCATTTAGCCCATCCGCCCCAGCCAACCCCCCTCCAGCAACCCTCAATTTGTGCTCTATATTTAAGAGTCTCTTATGGTTTGTCTCCCTCTCTGTTTTGATCTTCTTTTTGCTTCCCTTCCCCTATGTTCATCTGTTTTGTTTCTTAAATTCCAATCATGAGTGAAATCGTATGATATTTGTCTTTCTTTGAATGACTTATTTTGCTTAGCATAACACACTCTAGTTCCATCCATGTAGTTGCAAATGGCAAGATTTCATTGTTCTTGATCGCCGAGTAATATTCCATTGTATATCTATACCACATCTTCTTTATCCATTCATCAGTTGATGTGCATTTGGGCTCTTTCCATAATTTGGCTATCGCTGATAGTATCATTAGCTTTTAAATTAAAAAAAAAAACGAGCTGATGTAGATAATGGGCATAGCACAGGGTCTGAGCTCAATCACTGGTGTCACGTCCTCAGGAATCTAGATTTCTGGCTGTTGCTGCTGCCTGCTGAGGGATGGTCTAGTCACTAGCTGCTGAGCACATAGAAAAAGCTGCAGATGAGAAGCAGGAGATCTGTTACCCATTTTCTCTGTGACCTTGGCCAAGTCACTACATCTGAAGACCGAAGGCCTGAAAATGAAAGAAAATGGACTCTAAGATCCTAATCAGCACTTTATTAATTTCAGGAGGGCTCGTATGGGTCACTGGAAGGAAGGTAAAAGCTCCAAATTACTGGTGTGCTCTTCAGGACTTCCTTTTCTCTCCTGGAATCTTCCAACCACGGCACCCCCAGCCCAAGTTTTCCCGGATGCTCCTGGTGGAGGGAGAGCAGTTGCTCATGGCAGGGTTCCACCTGCTGAACAATGGTGTATGAGCCACTCTGGAGGTCACCTGTCCCGGCTTTCTCTCTTTACAGATGAGGAAACCAAGGTCCAAAGATGTGAAGGGCTCCACCCACCATCACACAGCCGTGGGTCCCGGAGCCGGGACTGGAACCTGCTTTCTCAGACTCTGTCTGCCACACCCACTGCTTCTTCTCTTCTACCCGGTAAGCAGTCGAGCGCAAGGTAGGAGTGACACTTGGACTCCTAACATGAGGAGCCTCGCCTGGAACCGACTGACCTGAGCAAACGTAGTTGCTCCTTTGAGGCCAACACACAAAAGTTGGGACACCTGTCTTGCTTCCTGTTCCAGCCCAAGCTGGCTGTGTGTTTTGAGTAAACTACCTAAATGCTCTGTGCCTTTTCTCCACCTCAGCCCCAGCTACCCTGAAAGCTGAACTCCGGCCCTAATCCCTTACCGTAAATCATTACACGAAAAGCCCCAAGGGGAGAAAGGCTGGTTTTAAATGTGAAGCCGCTCAGAGGGATTGTTCAGCCCCCGACTTCTACTGAGGGACTCTGAAGCTTTCTGCCCAGTTCCCAGTTTTGTGCTCGGCTTTGGAGTTTTCTCTTGCAGGGAGTGAACAAAGCCCATTTAGAAACCCAATCCTACCCACCAGCCATTCCCTGGGGTCTAGGCCCAGCTCCTGGATCTATCTAGGCGGCCGAGAGAGGAAAGTGCCTGCCGCCAGATTCAATGGGCCCATTATGCTCGGCTAATTCCACAGCAGAACACTGTGTCTTTGAGGGCCTGGCAGTAACTCGTCCTACCTGTTCAGAGTCAGTACGTCCTGTTTGCTGGAGGGATGAGGGAAAGCAGCACACATCACATCTCAGCGTCGTAAATGCCATTTCGAGTTAATTATTACCACGTACAGTAGTACTGTAGTCAAACTCTGCGCACACCAAGTGTCCTTCCCAGGCAGGCTGGCGGGCAGCGCATAAGGGGGTCATTGTGTGCGCTGGGCGCGGGAGGGAGAGGCGCCTGGGGAAGCCAAGTGTGGTCTCATAGCTCACACCCTCGGGAGGGGGGAGGCTGGGACACTGGGCGCATGTTTTCTCATTTTATAAGGCAGTCTGTTGACCTTCACTGTTGACATGGGGGTACTGGTACTGAAGATGAAATCCATGCCGTTGGACAAAATACCCTGTCGCTGTAACCTGACGTTACAGAACAGCAGCCGGATCCCACCCAGGAACCGTTCCCATCACTGGCCGGAACCGGTTCTTTTGCAGCCAGAGCCATCCTCCTCCTGTTGAAGAGTCACGTGGGCCCGTTTTGCAGGCTGACAGTTGGAGGGGGGTGTTCTAAACACCTGAAAGGCTCAAGTTGATGGCTATCAAGCCCCAACCAGTCTCTTCCGTCTGCCAGAGACGAAGCAAGAATGTTCCCCTCCTGAGGTCTCGGTTTACAGCCTTGTCACGTTGATAATTAGGCAAGGCTTGCCACCTGCACTCCTATTTGGAGGTTCCTCCCAAGACAGTCCTGACATCACCTTTAATCAGCCCAGCTGTGACTCCACCTGTTTCCACTGGCACCTTCAGACAGAGGGGATTGCTCTAGGGCTAGAAGGCTGTGTCCTTGGCCAACCTTGTGGGTCAGCAAAACCAGTTGGATAATTTGGCAAGACCTAGAAGATCCTCCTCTCTGGGGAGGGGGGGGGAATAAAATCCCCCAATGCCTGAAATTCTGTCTTTAGTGCACACTTTGTGTCAAGCATTACCCTCTGTTGCAATTCTCATTTTCAGTCCAAATAACTCTGGGGTGGGGGTAGGAATATACATTCTTATCAGACGGAGAAAGGTAGCATGAAAATCTTGGGTGTTAGAGGTGGGGGTGCTGCACCAAAAATGGGGGAAGGGAGTCCAACAAGTGGGAGCGGGCTGGATGCTACCGAGGAGTTATGGCACCAAAAGGCACAATGAGAGTGTTTCCCGAGGGGCCAGAGTTACACATTCTTGTTTCCTCTTCCCCCTTAAAACACATATTAAACAAAACAAAACCATAGACTTCCGTGCATATGAATTCATAACGACTGCAGTGGACGCTGTTGTGTGCCCATCCAGCAAAAACGACATTCCCCTTTCCTTTGGGGGCCGTTCCTTCCATCTTTCAAGTTCACGTGGCTCAGGGGAAGCTGACATCACCCCCATGCTGTAAGCATCATTCAGGCCCGGTCGGCCACATCACTGCACCCCGAGGTCCCACCGGCTACAGTCATTGTTACACGGACAGGCAGGCGTGTGGCCTGTGCTAAGCCAACACACCTCCAGTGTGGGGCTTTTCCTGAACCTGTTGGAGAAGGGGAGCGGTGTTTCTGCTGCTGGCGCTAAGCGGACAGAATGGAAGCCTAGACCAGCTCGCGGTCTCACGATGGCACACGAGCACCTGCCCGCGAGTGAACGCAATTCGGAGGAGCACAGAACTAAAACTCTCAGACAGCCCCCCTGCTTTTGCTGGCTCTGACTCCACCTGCAGCCGTGCAGCCGCACAACCCCAGACTCTCCAGTTGCGTGAGCCAAGAAATGTCTGCCTCTCTCCGAAGCCAGCTTGAGTTTCTGACGCAACAGAGCAAGTTCTAAGTATAACGCAGACTTCATCGTATGGTCTCCAGGGCTGCCAGCCCCCGGCTGTTGGCAACATTCTTCTCTGATTCTGCCACATTCTAATGAGCTTGGCTCTCACCTGGGCCGTGGTGTACCCATCAGTTAATTGTGGGGAATCATGGGACAGAGAGAAAGGAGGGAAAGAGAATTACCGATATGGAAGAACTTGGCTTTCCTTGGAAGAAACACGCTGTAGAAATCCTAAGCGTGACGTTGACGAAGCTGGACTTCACATTTTGTCCTTGAGCGGACCTTGGAGCTTTGCTACTCAAAGCGAGGTCCCTGGACCAGCAGTGCACGTCCCCTGGCCCTCGAGCGAGTGAAGAACCTCAGCCGCATCCCAGACCTACAAATCAGAACACGCGTTTGCACAAAGCCCTCAAGTGACTGGTGAACACGCGAAAGGCTGGGAAGACTGCTCAAGAGACTCCAGAAGTGCAGGACCCTGGGAATGCTTGTGTCCATTCTATACGCTGGGATCCCAGGCCGAGTCTCAGCTCCCTTGCTTTCAGAAAGTTTGAAAAACACATATCACTTCAATCTCCACGTTTCACGGAAGGGGGGTAAACTAAGGCTGAGGAACGAAATGACTTGTCCGGGGTCAGAATCAGCTGCTCTGTCAGGATGAAAAGCAAGGGTTCTGAAAACCTTTATGATCTTGGTTTAGGCAAAGATTTCTTAGATATGACACCAAAAGCATGATCCATCAAAAAAAAAAAAAAAAAATGGACTAGCTCAAAATTAAAAACTTCTACCCTTCAAAAGATGCTGTTAAGAAAATAGAAAGACAAGCCATAGTCTGTCAGACAATATTTGCAAAACACACTATTTGATAAAGGAGTTTTACCCTTTCAAACTTAGTGATAAGAAATAACCCGATTAAAAAATGGCAAAAATAGGGACACCTGGATGGCTCAGTCGGGTGAGCGTCCGACTTCGTCTCAGGTCACGATCTCACAGTTTGTGAGTTCGAGACCCGTGTCCGGCTCTGTGCTGACACCTTAGAGCCTAGAGACGGCTTCAGATTCCGTGTCTCCCTCTCTCACTGCCCCTCCCCGGCTTGTACTCTGTCTCTCTCTCTCAAAAATAAATAAACACTAAAAATATATTTGAAAAAAATTTAAACATACATTGATCATCTGACCGAGAAATTCCACACCTAGGCATTCATCCAGGAGAAATGAAAACTCAATGTTCACATGCAAAAATAAAAGTGCAAACGTGAACATTTATGGAGGCTTTAGTCGCAATAACCGAAACGTGGAAATAACCTAAATATCTTTCCACTGGTGCATGGATAAATAAACTGTGGTACGTCCACAAAATGGAATGAATATTCCTCAGCAATGAAAAGGAATGAAAAAAGAAAATAGAACGTGGGTGAATCCCAACAGCATTGTGCCGAATGAAGAAATCTAGGCTCAAAAAGCTATGTACTACATGATTCCCCGTCTTGCGGGTCTGGAGGCCTGAAGTCTGCCATCAAAGTATTGTCAGAGTTGTTCCTTCTGTGGGCTGGGAGAGAAAGATCTGTTCCAGGCCTCTCCCTCTTTGGCTTGTGGATGGCTATCTCCATTGTTTACATGGCATTCTCGGGGGTGGGGGAGCGAGAGGGGGGTTGTCTCTAAATTTCTCCTTTTTGTAAGGACGCCAGTCATATTGGATTAGGGCCCATTCTAATGACCTCTTTTGAACTTGATGACCTCTGTAAAGACCCAGTTTCCAAATAAGGTCACAGTCTGATGTGCTGGGGGTTAGGAGAACACCATATGAATGTCACAGGGACACAATTCAACCCATGACAGAGGCCCCAAGGAACTTCTGGGGGGCTATGGAACTGTTACGTGTTTTAATTGGGGAGGTGGTCCCCTGTCCTCACACGTTAGTCAAAGCTCATAAAACTGCACTCTAAAAAGGGTACATTTTGTTGCATGTAACATAACTTCATTTTTAAATGAGAAACAACAAAACAGACCTCCCCTATTTTTCTTCAAGAGATTATTGCCCTTCCCAACCTACCCCACTGTCCTGACTATATCGTGTGTTCCAGGCATCTATAGGGTAAAGGATTATTTTTGCAGAGCGCCGGCCGGGTTACGGTTTTACAGAAAAGGCTGTTTCTCTGCTGCTTGTATTTATCTATATGCAACGTTCCAGCACAGCGTAAAGATTCCATCACATTGAATGGCCCATTTAGGGAATTGCCTTTCTGGAGTCAGATGAAGTCATACCCAGTGAGGGTTGGCTGGGAGAATCTGGTTTGGGACCTGCCAAGGTTAGCTGGAGCCAGGCTCCACAGCCTGCGGGTAGCAGCTGCACACTTTGCCCACAAACCTCTGGAGCCTGCGGCCCCACCTGAGGCCACTCAGAGGACACCTGCAGGAGAGGGCGACAGGAGGTCGGACAGCCTGTCAGCTACACTTGGAGACACGGGAAGAAACTGAGCAGGTGGCCTCATCTTCCCAGGCCGGCTCTGGGTGAGTTGTCTTGTGCCACACGATTCATTGGGGGGGGGGGGGGGGGGGAGGGGGAGGGGGGAGGGATGTGTAGGTGAGAGACACATAGACCTGGCTTCGCGGAGGAGGACGCATGTTCAAAGGGGTGAGAGCTAACAAACCTCGGAGCCCTTCCCGCTCACATCTCCCGGCGACTTCTCCTGTCCCTGTGCATTATCTATCTTATTCTGCCACCATCAGACTTATATAGCCTCTGTGTGTGTGTGTGTGTGTGTGTGTGTGTGTAAAACCTAAGTCACGGGGTACAGGGATGCCTGGAGAAGAGAAGCGATATTTCTGGAAGGATCCAGAGTGTGGTACAACCGAAGCCGATTCCCCAGCCCCCAGCTTTCAGAAAAGGTGTTCTCTTTGTAGACAGCTCCTTGTGAACACCCCGACTTTGTCAGTCTGCGCAGGGGCGGTGTGACTGGGCCCTGGGGAACTGAGGCCAACTGGGGCCCACAGGGAGCCAACTAGAAAGAAAGTTGCTCAGAGCCAGTCTTCTCGAGGCGCTCAACCAGCAACACCCCCCAGACGTGGCTGAGTGGGGTAAGGGAACATGGAGCTTCATGACAGCGCTCAGGGTGGGACCGCTGTGGGCACGCTGGCGGGCTGCCGGGCCAGGCCTCCGAGGTCTTTGACAACATGGCTTGTTCTTTCCGGTTATCCGTCAGAAATGAGCTCACTGTTTTGGTAACCTTCTCAGCCTTCACATTTTTGTGGATGCTCTGTCTAGCTTCTGTTCGGTCTGGCCCTGCTCTTTTGTCCCTTCATGTTTTGCTTCCGGGTGCTTTACGTTTTTAATCTCCTAAACTTTATATCCTCCGAATTTCATTTCCTAGATGGAAACCAAAAACCCTTCCATTTCCCTGGGCTTGGTTTTCTCGTCTATAAAACGGGGGTAGAAGAAGGGTGTTTCTTTCAGTTAGTTCCGTGTCTACAGAGCAAGAGATTTGGACTCAGAGGGTCTGAGTTTTCGAGTTGTTTCCCCCCACACCTTTAGAGACTACTGAGAGCTATTGCCACACTCTCTTCCTGAGTCTTCACGATAATGCTTTGGGGTACAACATTACCCCCACGTTACACAAGAGGGAGCTGGGACTTAACAGACTGCCCCTTTACACATAGCCTGTTGGAAGTGGCAGGCAGGATTCGAACACCAGGTTCATACCCCCTTTTTCCCCCTCAGCTTTATTGTGGTATAATTGACGTATAACACTGTGTAAGTCGAAGGTGTCCGGTGTGATGGGTTGATATGTCTTGTGAAATGATCATCGCAATAAGGTTATCAAGCACCCATCACCCACATAGTTATATTTGTGTGTGTGTGTGGGGGGGGGGATGAAATTTTTTTAAAAACTCTACTCACTTAGCAGCTTTAAAAAGTCCAGTGCAGTATTGTTGACTATAGTCTCCACTCCAGACGTGGAAGAGATATCCTCACCCCCCATGTTCATTGCAGTATTATTCGCAACAGCCTAAGTGTCCATTGGCGAAGGGGAATGGGGTAAAGGAAATGCGATATAATGGAGTATTGGAACATAATGGAATATGACTCAACCGTACAAAAGAAGGAAAGCCTGTCACTTGGGACAACATGATTGCGACTTGAAGGCATTATGCTAAGTGAAATAAGACAGCGAAAGACAGTATTACACTGTATGATCTCGCGGGTGGAGTCTAAAAAAACTGAACTCATAGAAACAGAACAGACGGATGGTTGTCAGACGCGGGGGTGAGGGTGGGGGAATGGTGGTCAAAGGTCAAAGGTAAAATTCCAGGGTTCATACTCTTAACCACTCCGCTCCAAGATTTCTTTTTTTTTTTTTTTAATTTTTTTTTTTAACGTTTATTTATTTTTGAGACAGAGAGAGACAGAGCATGAACGGGGGAGGGGCAGAGAGAGGGAGACACAGAATCTGAAACAGGCTCCAGGCTCTGAGCTGTCAGCACAGAGCCCGACGCGGGGCTCGAACTCACGGACCGTGAGATCATGACCTGAGCCGAAGTCGGCCACTCAACCGACTGAGCCACCCAGGCGCCCCCGCTCCACGATTTCAAGGCCAGTTATCCATCTTTTTCTGCTGTGTGGTCACTGATGCATCGTTTGGACTCTCTGAGCTTCACTTTTCTCATTCGGCAAATGGAGACATTGGGATTTACGTGATTCCTATCAGAAAAGTGAGCCGCTATGTGTGAAAGCCCTTTAGTGGTTAAAGCACCTACTGTGTCCACCTTCCACGAGAGCTCTCTTTCGTGTTCACCTGTTGTCTTCTCTTGTCTCCGCGTTGGCGGCCATCTGGGTGACGATTGTGCTACCTTTCCCTGAGCGTTGTAGATGACAAGAGCTAAACATTTGGGGTGCTAATTACACACCGGCACTCGGCATGCTTTGCTTTCTCTGCCTTTCATTTAACCTCTCAACAAACCTGGGAGGCAGGTGCCACAATTCTCTTCATTCCACAGATGAAGCTCAGGCACAGAGGGGCTGAGTAACTTGCCTAAAGTCACACAGCGAGTGACTGGTGGAGCCAGGCATTCCAAATGACCCATTCTGTTACCCAACTATACCGTAGCACCAAGACAGGCACGCGTGTGAGGGCAGGAGGGAGATTGTGCGGCTGAAATCGAAGCTCTGCCCACAAGCAAAGGCAAGAATTTAAGTCAGGGAAACGTTCTCACTTGTTCTAATTTTTACTAATCGACCCTGTCACCTTCTTCTGTTCATCCGTGCTGTTGGTCAATAAATGGACTTCCCTAAATGTCCAGATACAAGACATGTGACTCTTACGTGAAATTCTGGATGTGCACATCCAGGTATGTAAAAATAGAGAAAAGAAAACAAGGTAGGTGATTGCTCATAGCCTTTGGTCTATTTCTGAGTCAAAAACAAGATTGAAAATACTGTTGCTACTGTATTTAGATGTCAGCTGTTCACTTTCAAATCCCTGCTTAGCACTTTGCATTGCCCTGGATGTTGTTCTGGGTGGCTGAGTTTTTTCTAGCCTTTCTTTCTATTCACCGCCGAGGAGCTGAGTTACCTATGTTCTGGGAAGGGAGAAGGCAGAGCCACGGGTATGGGCTAAGAGGAGCCGAGTGGGGGCCTCCACTGGGCTTCCGGACCCGTGATGCCAGGAAGGACAGGGTGCGGGGAGGGAGGTCACAGAGCTGAGCAGAAGGAGTGAAGGCCTGTTTCAGGCAGCACCCCCACCCCACCCGCCAAGACGTACGATGGGTAAGTCCAGCATCGATGCCTGGCCAGTCTGCGCTTGGAGATGCCTCTCTACCCCCCATCACCTTCTGACCTCCCAACGCTCCTTCCCTGACTGTCCCCGGGACGCCTTCCTCC
The DNA here is from genome assembly GCF_018350215.1 of Panthera leo. Taxonomy (NCBI): domain Eukaryota; kingdom Metazoa; phylum Chordata; class Mammalia; order Carnivora; family Felidae; genus Panthera; species Panthera leo. The sequence continues at coordinate 88,593,275 of NC_056688.1, forward strand.
CTGTCAACTAACTTCTGCTAAGATGTTTGTCTGTGAATTGGCTTACGTGGACTAGCTACCTGACCGTATTTGAATTTTAATAGAAGAGTTTTGGAGATCCAGGAGAATTAATCATCGAATGACAGTCACGCAGAGGGGAAGGGCGAGCCATCACGTAAGCTGGATGATACAGGTTCACAAGGCTGGGGCAGGCAGGTAAATGCCGATGTACAAAGCAGACACGTGACACCTGTGGCCGCGTGGGCAGCCAGGCTGTATCTAAAGACATTCAAATTTTGAAAACTTTGAAGTTTTGAAAGCCGTGGAAACACTCTTCAGGCAAAAAAGCAGAAACACAAGCAAAGTGAAATAAGCAAATATGAACAGCTACGTCTGAAATGCACTGTGGTATCCTGGCTTGGATCCTGGAACAGAAAAAGGACATTTGTGGAAAACCCAGTGAAATGCAAACAAAGTCTGAAGTTTAGCTTGTAGTAATGCACAATGCTAATTTCGTAGTTTCGGCAAATGTACAGTGATTGCCTAAGATGTTAATATTAGAGGGGGTTGGGCCAAGGGGATATGGGAATGCTCTTTCCTGTCTTTGCAACCTTTTTTGTAAATTAAAATTATTTTCCAAAATGATGTTTGTTTTTTAAAAAACAGCCACATCATAGGTGAGATCTATGATTACAGTAGCTATCACTTATTCAGATATGAGGCTTACTGTGTCTAAGAGCTTTGTGTATACTAATCCAATGAATCCTTGTGACCATTCTATCAGAATGTTCCTTGTGACGATAAAATTGTTGTCCTCCTGAAGTGCCTGGGTTGCTCAGTTGGTGAAGCATCTGACTCTTGATTTTGGCCCAGGTCATGATCTCACAGTTCATGAGATCGAGCCCCAAGTCAGAGGCTCTGTGCATGGAGCCTGCTTGAGATTCTCTCTCTCTCTCTCTCTCTCTCTCTCTCTCTCTCTCTTACTCTGTCCCTTCCCTGCTTTCTCATGTTCTCTCAAAATAAATACATAAGCAAACATTTTTTATAAAAAAATTGTTTTCCTCCTTTTATCGATGAGGAAACTAAGGCCCAGGCTTCTAGAGCCAGGCTTCTAATCTATTGCAGAGTATTTTTTTCTAGCCAGCCCACCCGTGGGATGTAAAATACATCTGTTGAGATTAGAGGCCTGCTAGTATCAACTTATAACTAGAGGGCAGGGCAGGATTGCACAGAGGTGAGCAAGACATCTCCTCCTGTGCAGAATTGAAGGAGCTCTACTACGTCAGACCCGTTAGGATGGCTAATACTTAAAAAAGAAAAAAGAATAGGGCACTTGGGTGTCTCAGTCACTTAAGCGTCCAACACTTGATTTCAGCTCAGGTCGTGATCTTGTGGTTTGTGGGATCGAGCCCCACATCAGGCCCTGTGCCGGAGGTTCAGAGCCTGCTTGGGATTCTCTTTCTCCCTCTGTCTCTGCCCTCCCCGCGGACCTCAGAATAAATAAATAAACTTTAAAAGAAAAAAAAAAGAAAGAAAAAATGAAAATAATGGTGTTGGCAAGGATGAGGAGAAATTGGAATCCTTGTATACCGTTGATGGGAATATAAGATGATGTCGCTGCTGTGGAAAACAGTATGGCAGTTCCTCAAGAAATTAAAAATAGAACTCCCACATAATTCAGCAATTCCTCTTCTGGGTATATACAAAAGAATAGAAGGGAGGATCTCAAACAGATATTTGTACACCCATGTTTACAGTAGCACTGTTCTCAAACGCTAAAAGGTAAAAAGAAGCAAGCCCAGTACCCGTGGATGGATAAATGGATAAGCAAATGTATGGACACACAATGGAGTATTATGCACCCTGGAAAAAGAAAGAGGTTCTCACAAGTGCTACAACATCGATGAAGCTTGACGACATCACGTCAAGTGAAATACGCCTGTTTCAAACAGAAATACCCTATGATTCCACTGGCGTAAGGCATCTAGAGTTGTCGAATTTATAAAGACAGAACGGTGGCTGCCAGGGGCTGGGGGAGGAGAGGGTGGGGAGGTTGTGTTTAATGGGTATATAGTGTTTCAGCTGGGGAAGATGAAGACTATCCTGGTGTCTGTGGCAGGAGGAAAAATCGGCAGGACAGATCCCGGTGGACACACCCCCTCGGGAGCTTATGGGAATCATAGGGGTGGATGGGGCGTGGAGTATACACTGAAAAATCTCCTAGATGATTCTGATATTCAGCATTCTCTGCCCCATCCTACCCACCCACCTCCCCCCCAACCCCGAAAAAAGGAAAAGAAAAATTTCAGCATGTATTGAAGACAACTGAGATCCAAAGTGGTTGACTTTGACTTGGCTGGAGGTCACAGCTAGTTGACAAAAGAATTCCAGGTAGAATGGCTGGTTACTCAATGGCCAGAGCAGGGCGCATTTGGGAGCTGGCTGCCCCGGTGTCCTGTTCCAAGGCAGTTCAGCCTCAGGGGCCCTGTGACTCAGCTTTGAGGTGCTCTTTAGGACATCGAGCCTGCACATCTGTGACCAGATCTTTTGGACATTGTACCCACCTTCCGGCCCCAGGCTGATTTTAAAATGTGTTCCAGACCTAACCTCCCAGCACCCGGTTGCCCTTTGCCAACTCTCTTGGGAAGTTACAGATGGGGAGGCAGCAGGGGACAAGTCCCTACAGCAACACCTGGGGTTTAGGTACCGCCATTAGCAATGCAAATGCAGGGGAGTGTCAGTTGATTTATTAAATGGAGCCCTTGGCATGTCCTAGCGCTCCACTTGGATTCATCTGTCATCCCCTCATCAGCCCTGGGAGCTGGGTGGATGGTCTGCGTGTGCCAACCCAGCTCCATTAATATTGTCTCAGGGCTCCGGATTTATGGTGGCTTCTTAATTTTTGGATCCCAATGGTTAGAGTCATGAGATCGTGTCACTAGACCTGTAGGCTCCCATCCTCCCTCTGCATGTTTTCTTTACCAGGGAGCAGACAATTCATTTCCTTCTTTCGCAACCTGCAGGGTCTGGCCTGTGCTGCTCTCAGAGTGCATGCAGCCCCCCTCCCCCCAGCCCTCCAGCTGCACTGCCCTCCCACCCTGGGGCCTTTGCAGATGTGGCTCATTCTTTCTGACATACCTTTCCCCTTGCTGCCCTTTTCCATTCCCCAAGCACCTGGCCTCTTCCGGTTGCTTAGTAGATCTCAACTGGGGGAGATTCCGCCCCGCAGGAGACATCTGGCAATGTCTGGAGACACTTGGGTTGTCACAGCTGGGCCGTTGAGGTGGTGTTATTGGCATCTAGTGGGTAGAGGTCAGGGGTGCTGCTAAAGATTGTACAGTGCACAGGACAGCACCCCAAGACAAAGAATGAACTGGCTCCAAATGTCAATAGTCCCAAGGTTGACAAGCACTGCCCCAGCTCACCAGACCCATCAGCCGTAGCCCAAGCCTCACCTCCTCCCCTGGGGGAGCCCTCTCTGAAGGAACTTTCCTGCCATCCTCACCCCCCGGCCAGTATCCCAGATGCACACCAGACTATGCCATTTTCAGCGTGTGCCCCTTCTTTTCGTTAGAGTACTGACCTTAGTTTGTCATTATGTTTCTGTGCTCCTGTTTGGTTATGTTTATGCCCGTGCTCTAAGCTGCACAAGGTCAGGGACATTGTCTGTTCTCACCTTAGTATCCCCCAAGCAGAGCAAGTTGATTGATGCATCGTAAATCCTATTGGATCTACTGATTAACCAATGGATATATCCTACTTCTGTAGCCCCCATAGAGGGTTCAGCAGGGTCAAGGCAGCCCCTGGGACCTGCTGGACTGAAATAGTTCAGGGAGGGCTCAGCCGGTGTGTACCACTGGGAGCTGGGGTGGGGGTGCAGGGAGATGAAGGGTTCTGATTAAGCCTTTCCCTCCCCTCTCCCTATTCCTCCCTCCCTCCCCTCCGTACCTCTCCTCCATCCTCCTCACCCTCTCCTTTTCCCCTCTTTACCCCTCTCTTCCCTCTCTCTTTCTCTCTCCTCTCTCCCTATTCCTCTCCCTTTTTCTCTCCCTCTTATCCTTCCCTTTTTCCTCCCCAATAAACAAATACCTACTGAGCACTTACTGAATACCAGAAATGATTAAGTATCAAGTATACAACAATGAACAAGACAGACACAGAACTCGACTTCATTGACTGTCAGTCTTTAGAGAAGACAGTCATGAAACAAGTTACCACCAGTGTGATGAATGTCGCAAAGGGAAAGGAAATGAGGTTCTGAGGACCCAGGCCAGGGGTACCTTAAGCAGGACAGGGAACACACAAAACTTATTTGCTTTGGATTTCTGATATGATTAGATTTTAGTTAACATAGTGGTGAAGAGTCTGGGTTTGGAGCCTGGCTATCTGGGCTCAGATACCAGTTCTACTGCTCACCATGTGAACTTGAGCAAGCTATAGTTTGCCTCATTCCTGTTTCTGCATCTATAAACCAAGAATAATATAACACTTACTTCATGGGATTGCTGTGAGGATTAAATGAACTAATGCATGTAAAGGGCTTAGGACAGTGTCTGAGACATAGTAAGCACTCAACAGATGTTCTCAGTATCACTAACCTGCATGGTTTTTTTTCCCCAGGGAAATAGAGGACTTTGGTTTTTGAAACTTTGTGGAATCCCTTGTTTCGGTTAAGATTAGACTTGACTGTGAATGACAAAAGACCCCAAGAAAGAAGTAGAAATTTATTTCCCTTTGGTGCTATGCATTGCCAGCTAGTGTGGCAACTCCACAGTCCTCAAAGACCAAGAATTCTTCGAGGTTATTGCCCTGTTGTCTTCAACATGAAGATCCTGCCTTATGGCCCCAGTGTGGCTGCTCTAGCTCCAGCCATCACCAGTTGGAGGGATGGCACACCCTCTACCTTATAGAGCACGTCATGGAAGTGGCATGCTTACTTCTTCATCCATTCCTTGGGCCGGAACTTAATCTCATGGTCAGACTTAGCTGCAAGGGAGGCTGGAAAATGTAGTCTTTACTCTGAGTAGCTTCATGTTCAGCTGAAATGTGGAGGGAAGTCTATTACTTAGGAAGAAGGCGAGAAGGAAAAAACCTTTCTAAGAGGACAATTAGCAGTTTACCAATTGTCCTGACTTTGCTCTTAACATTGGCAGGGCAGGAAGGCACAGCTCATTACCCAGAGTATTTCACTGATAGCTAATGGCTAACACAAAAGGACATTTAGAACTGTTGTCTCCTTTGGTCTGAGCTGACCACTGTGATCCCTGAGTCCACCTTTGGGTTGAAATCTGGAATGGATTCTGACTGAGCCACCAGTTGAAGGGTTTCTCTCCTGGTCCCTCAGGGAACCACTGTCTTCTGGGGAACCTCTTAGCATATACCTCCCTTGGGCCCTGAACCCCTTAAACCCTCCTACTCTCCCTCATTCTGCCTTGTCCCTTCCTTGGCTTTTAAGTTTTGTTGTTCAGCCACTCTTTTTCCTTCGCTTCTCAGTGTTGTGGTCACCTTCCCTGGCCGGAGGTGGAAAAGCCATAGGATAGCCATGCTCCAGAGAGGAGGAAAGTGAGGTAAACCGGGCCCCAAGGGCCAGCCTCCGCCAGAATTTTTCAGACTTGAATGTGCCAGCTGCATGGAAGCTGACTCCCTTAGCCACTCCTGTGGTCCCACAAGGCCATCTCAGTGTCTTCTCCACCTTGAGGTACTTTTGACAAATCTCCCTCTCACTAGCCTGTCCTGGTGTGTGCCTGCCCCAGAAGGATGGGGTGGTGGGTTCTCAGCTAAGTTCCAGGACAGGATCTCCACTGCCCCCTTCAGGTACCATTAAAGATTGCAATTTAGTTGAACATACAGCACTGTGGAGACCCAAGTTGCTTATGGAACCCCCCCCCCCCCCCCCACCAAGTAGACTTTGTTCCCTGTCAAGGCCCAGACAGCTGCCTATCCCTGCCAACTTTTGTGTGACCTTTTACAATAATTTATTTATTTTTAAAAAATTTTTTAATGTTTTATTTATTTTTGAGACAGAGAGAGAGACAGAGCATGAGCAGGGGAGGGGCAGAGAGAGAGGGAGACACAGAATCTGAAACAAGCTCCAGGCTCTGAGCTGTCAGCACAGAGCGTGACGCGGGGCCCGAACTCACAGACCATGAGATCATGACCTGAGCTGAAGTCGGACACTTAACCGACTGAGCCACCCAGGCGCCCCAATAATTTATTACTAAAAGGAACGAGTAGTACTGCGTATTCACTATGTGCCAGGATCTCTGTCAAGAACTTAAATTAATTCATTAAATCCTTACAACAGCTCTTTGAGATAGGGGATTTGAACCCCATTTATAAATGAAGACACTAAAACTCAGAGAGGTTGAGTAACTCCCGGAAGGTTACAGACCTTGAAAGTGGTGGAGCCAGGATTAGAATTCTGGATTCCCAGACTTTATTCTTGATGTTGTAAGAATTGCCTCTCACTTAAATGTATATGATTAGTCAAAGGTGTGCGGTAAGGGAAATGGAGAATTAACCAAATTAATGGAACAATATTTACAGAGCCTCTACTAAGTGCGAGGCACTGGGGACACAAAGGTGAGTAAGACACCATCCGGTTAGCCAGGGAGATAGTTACAGATGCAAATTATTTTGAGTTGGTTCATTAAGAATAAATATTGTGGCTGGGAATGCAAGCTGGTGCAGCCACTCTGGAAAACAGTATGGAGGTTCCTCAAAAAAACTAAAACTAGAACTACCCTACGATCCAGCAATTGCACTACTGGGCATTTATCCACGGGATACAGGTGTGCTGTTTCGAAGGGACACATGCACCCCTATGTTTATAGCAGCACTATCAACAATAGCCAAAGTATGGAAAGAGCCCAAATGTCCATCGATGGATGAATAGATAAAGAAAATGTGGTATATATATATATATATATATATATATATATATATATTTGTGTGTGTGTGTGTGTGTGTATATATATATATATATATATACACACACACACACACACACAATGGAGTATTACTCGACAATCAAGAAGAATGAAATCTTGCCATTTGCAACTACATGGATGGAACTAGAAGGTATTATGCTAAGTGAAATTAGTCAGTCAGAGAAAGACAAGTATCATATGACTTCATTCATATGAGAACTTTAAGATACAAAACAGCTGAACATAAGGGAAGGGAAACAAAAATAATATAAAGACAGGGAGGGGGACAAAACGGAAGAGACTCATGAATATGGAGAACAAACTGAGGGTTACTGGAGGGGTTGTGGGACGGGGGATGGGCTAAATGGGTAAGGGACACTAAAGAATCTACTCCTGAAATTATTGTTGCAATATATGCTAACTAATTTGGATGTACATTTTTAAAAATTTAAAATAAAATTTAAAAAAAAGAATAAATATTATGGCTGCCCAGCATAGGATATTATGGATACTCGGCAGCGTAATCCATATCTGGCTGGGTATTTTGGAGAGGTGGGTAAGAAAGAATCACAAGAGGCTGGCTGGAGGGGACAATCGGTGAGCTTGATCTTAAAGGGTGAATTTAACGCAAATGGTAAGAGTGGAGAAGGCTTTCCGGACAGAGGGCACAGCATATGCAAAGGCCAGGAGGTAGGGCCAAAGTAACATTCCGAGCATATACTCTATAGGTACTGGCTCCAGTGCAGCATTCTAATGCACACTCAGCAAACATTTGTCACCAAATTAGTGCGTTCTCCTCCTATAGTGCCTGAAAAAAGAAACCTTTCTAGTCACTCAGCCAATTTGTTGATCACATTCTTCTTGCCTTTTTCACCTGCTCTGGTCTGGTTCCCACTTCTATCTACATCCTCTGCCCCTTCCCTAGTTGTTTATGGAGAATGTTCCTTACTGTCTCAAAAGGAGACACTTCTGTCATGTTCCTTGGACTCCATTGCTTGAGTTCAATGAAAGCCAAATGGGTGTCGTACTGTGTGAGGTTCTGCTGAGCTGTTGGGTGAATGACAGCTGCCGTCTTGAGTGAGTGAGGTCTTCGCGGGGACTTTGATCTACTTAAGGAAGGCTGAGCCCATCTGCTTCCTGCATCCTTCCCACACACAGCTTCCAGGCAGCTCTGGTGTCAACTTGGCCCATTAAGAGAGTTAAGAGATGTTTTCCTCCTGTTGGGCCAGATTTCAGTCGTCAGGACACACCTGGGTGTGGGGGTGGCTGTGCGGGGCTTTGGTGGCTTTTCCATGCCTCCATCATGGGTCCCAGCCTCCCAGCTCTGCTTTTCAACTTACTCCAGGCTCCTTCTTCCCTCCTCCTGTCTCCTCCAAGTGCCCACACACGTTGTAACCTATATTCAGAAAGCCACCTATCAGGAGGTTTCGGTCAGAGGCAAGGATTTCTAAGGGTGGGGTTTTAATATCAGGATTTCAGGTAGTCTTTCCATCAGCATTTCCTGGAGTAGGAGCCCCCTCTGGCTCCCCTGACATCACAGCAGCCTGTTAGGAAGATGCTACTGTATAGAATTAGGAATATGGCTCTGTACCCACACAAACCAGAGCTCAAATTTGAGCTCTTTCCTGGCTGGGTGTCTTCGAGCAGGTGACCAGCACTCTCTGAGCTTCCGTATTCTTGTCTGGAAGGCAGAGATGATCAAGGTACCACCTCAGAGAGTTCCTGGAGGTTGAGATGGGACCATGCACGTAAAGCGCTTGATATGGAAGCTCTTATTACAGCACCCCTTGGCAGCTTGTAGGCTGATCTTGCTCCCAATCGATTCGTCTGGCAAAGATTGAATGTCTCCTGTGCATCACATGCTGTGCTTGGCCCTGAGCACCCAGGAGTGAATCAAACAAGGTGACCATCATCGTAACCATGCAATCACTATGTGTGAAGACGTCCAGAACGTCTTTGCTCTGTGGCTAACCTGTTATATAAGGAGCCGCAGCCCTACTCTGTGCATAAGCACGTCAGAAAAAAAAAAACTAGCCGTTAGCCACTCTACCATCTATGAGCTGGCTTCCTCCTGAGAATTTCTAAAGCATTTTCTTTAAGTGATTGCACAAAGCATCCCAAATAAAGCCAATTGCAAAGAACCACTAGTTCTTTTTTTTTTTTTAATGAAATTTATTGTCCAATTGGTTAACATACAACACCCAGTGCTCATCCCAACAGGTGCCCTCCTCAATGCCCATCACCCACCCCCATCAACCTTCAGTATATTCTCAGTTTTTAAGAGTCTCTTACGCTTTGGCTCTCTCCCACTCTAACCTCTTTTTTTTTTTTCCTTCCCCTCCCCCATGGTCTTCTGTTAAGTTTCTCAGGATCCACATAAGAGTGAAAACATATGGTATCTGTCTTTCCCTGTATGGCTTATTTCACTTAGCATCACACTCTCCAGTTCCATCCACGTTGCAAGAACCACTAGTTCTTAGCATATAAATTCATTTATGCTCACTGCAGAGAGGTGGAAAGATACAGAAGACATTAAAGAAAAAATGTGTAAATGATTTATACTAACAATTAATGGTTTGGGTCCCTGAGACTCTTAGAGGGTCCACAGAGTCTGAATTCTTTCTTTCTTTCTTTTCTTTCTTTCTTTCTTTCTTTCTTAATGTAATTTTAAATGTAAATGTCTGAATTCTTTTATGTATGTATGTATGTATGTATTTATTTATAAATATAATTTAAAATGTAAATGTCTGAATTCTTTTATGTATTTATGTTATTTATTATTTGTTTCTAAATGTAATTTTAAATGTAAATGTCTGAATTTTATTATTTATTTATTTATTTATTTATTCATTCATTCATTCATTTTTAAATGTAATTTAGGGGGCGCCTGGGTGGCTCAGTCGGTTAAGTGTCCAACTTTGGCTCAGGTCATGATCTCGCGGTCTGTGAGTCTGAGCCCTGCGTCGGGCTCTGTGCTTACAGCCTGGAGCCTGGAGCCTGCTTCAGATTCTGTGTCTCCCTGTCTCTCTCTGCCCCTCCCCTTCTCACGCTCTCTCTCTCTCTCTCTCTCTCTCAAGAATAAACATTAAAAAAATGTTGATGTAATTTAATTTTTTTAATGTTTATTTATTTTTGAGAGACTGGGGGGAGGGGCAGAGGGAGACGGAAGATCTGAAGCAGGCTCCTCGCTGACAGTGGAGAGCCCGACGTGGGGCTTGAACTCACAACTGTGAAATCATGACCTGAGCCAAAGATGGACGATCAACCAACTGAGCCACCCGGGTGCCCCGAATTCTTTTTAATAATAATTCCAAACCATTACTTGTTTGGTTCACTCTCATTCTCTCATGAGTGTATGGTGGAGTTTTCCAGAAGGCACATGACATGTGATGCCATCATTGCTCTAACGGCTCATGTGCTTCTCTACCCCCTCACGCCCCAAAGACAGCCAGTAGCCTGTGACTGACACACAGATTTAAAAAAAAGGCTGACATCCTTGCCTCAAGGTAGACCCAACTATGTGGTTTAATTTGTGCTCTAGAGCTTTCTGCGGTACCAGACCGACGCTAGTCTTCAGCTGCGACCACATCCATACATGGCTTTTCCTCTTGCCCTGCTCTGCCTCCCTCGGTTCTTTTGTCTTGAGAGCAATTTTTCAATAAATTACTTTCATGGGAATCCCCACCTTAGGCTGTGCTTTCAGGGAGGTCTACATAAGACAGCTGGCATCAGCAGTGGTCACAGGAAATAGACTCTAAAGATGGGGTCCTAGAAGTGAATCATTCACCGACTGGATGACCCCAGAGACCTCGCGGGCAGCGGGCGGGCTAAGGATGGTCTGTCCCATGCTATAGCATACAACGGCTAAGAATTCCACTTGCAGTGAACTGGGGGCAGCCTTTAGGGCAATGCCTCTGGCATTTGAAAGGTAGGGAGCAAAGAGTAAATCCGAGATCGTAGAATTCCCTCACCCTCACCCTCTCTGCCTCTCCCGTGCTTGCTCATGTGCGCGTGCTCTCTCTCTCAAAATAAATAAACCTTTAAATAAAGAAATAAATAGGGGCACCTGGGTGGTTCTGTCGGTTAAATGTCCGACTTCAGCTCAGGTCATGATCTCCCGGTTTGTGAGTTCAGGCCCCGCGTCAGGCTCTGTGCCGACAGCTCAGAGCCTGGAGCCTGCTTCAGATTCTGTGTCTCCCCTTCTCTCTGCCCCTTCCATGCTAATGCTCTGTCTCTGTCTCTCAATGATAAATAAACATTAAAAAAAATAAAGAGAAGAAAAGAAAGAAAGAAAGAAAGAAAGAAAGAAAAAGAAAGAAAGAAAGGAAGGAAGAAAACAGAGAGCCTCTTTGGTGGTACTTTGAGATTCGTCTTCTGCAGCCAGAGGGCAGGCAGAGCTGAAGAGGAAACAGAACCTAACGGAAAGGATAGCAGAACTTCAAAGCAGGCTGAATTCAGAGTTTAGGCAGATATCCTGTGCCAAAGATAGGACTCTGATAGGAAAAGAATAGGATCCTAAGACTTGGAATACAGGTATCTGGGGACATTCACTTGACAACCTTGAACCCCCTTGGCATGCCTAAATGGCCCCACTCCCGCTTGTCAGAAGATAGATTCCCTCTTCCTTTTTTTTGAAGGGTAATGGCGAGCCTCGAGTAAGGCTACTGCTTTGTAAGATAATACTGGCCCTTCTTTTTATTCTTTTTTTTTTTTAATTTATTTGAGAGAGAGAGAGAGTGAGAGCATGGTCAGGGGAGGGGCACAAGGAGGGAGACAGACAGACAGAGAGACGGAGACAGAGAATCCCAAGCAGGCTCCATGCTCAGCACTGACGCGGGGCTCCATCCCACGACCAGAGGGTCGTGACCTGAGCTGAAATCAAGAGTTGGACACTCAACCAGCTGAGTCACCCTGGTGCCCCAATACTGGCCCTTCTTAAGATCATCTGCCACCTTCCCCCTCCTGGCCACCAGACCTATAATTAAGGTCAAATCTCAGCGTGACACCGCTGGAGAGGTGTCAAACCTGCAAAGAGTGTAGAGGAATTACATGCCAGAGAGGGTTCAAGAACTGTTTACGGTGTGCCAGCAGGAACGGGGTGGCCATGCCTAGGAGTGGGTCACGAGGACGGTGGGAGGCGGGAGGATAAGGGAACGTTTGTCGATGACAGGGTGAAGGGCTTCAGGAGACACGGCTAGTGTACCGTTGAGGCGGTTGTTAGTATCTTGGAATAAGTGATAAGTTGCATTAAATGAGATGGAGAGGCCAGACTGCCTGGTAGACTGTGGGGAAGAGATTAAAAGTCCCTGAGAACTGAGCACGCTCGAATAGGTCAACTACATGAGACTGAAAATCCCTAAACTGACTTTGTTCCTCCATTTACCAATGTGAAAGGGAACGCTGGGGGAAGGTACCAGTACTGTTGAGGAGCTCTGTAGAGGCTGCCCCCTGTAGGCTGGGGATGAAAATAGAAGGAGCTGTTCCAGAACCAGGCTCCCTAGTATCAACGATAATAATGGAGTCCCAGAAAAGCAGAGGCCAGATGGTAACACTGAATTATCAGAAGCAAGGGTGAATGTAATTCCTGTAATGGGCAGCAACATTGGGATGGCGCCCAGGGCGGGCCCACCTGAAGTTATCTGTGAAGGCGGGTGAAAGGTTATGTTGGCCCTAGAGCCAAGATAGGTTATAGCCAATGCCCTTCACTTAACCCGCGAAGTCAAAAGGGATCAAGAACGGTCAACGCTCCCAAAAGAAAATCAGGATTTCTTTCCCGGGCTCCAGACCTCAGTCAGTTCTCAGATCCAGAGTCCACTGACTGCAAGAGGGGTTGGGTTCTCGTGAGAGAAGGTATGGAAGCATCGTAACAAGTGTGTACTGTAATGATTCAACCAGGTCCTTCTCCAAACAGACCTACAGGTCTTTACGCAGGCGATTATACACTGCAGAAAGAGAAATAGCCAGTTTTTTCAAGGGCTGTCGGATACAAGTCCAAAGATGATCCTGATGCTAGAAACCCAAAGTGGCATCGGACCTCTTTTAAAGTAGAGACATACGCAAGGCAGGTAATAAGATGAGTCCTGACCCAGGTTTGTCTCACAGTTGGTAAACTGAGTTCATGAACCCACCCGGTGGTCGTCGTCTCAGCTCCCAAACATGTAAGTGGAATGGACATTCTTAGCAATTTGCAGAATATTTGTATTCGTCCTTTGACCTGTCGAGTAAAAGCGATTGCGTCAGTCTCCCAAACGACACCCTTTGGAGAGTTTAGTATATCCACTCTCCCTCATAGAGGGAATGGCAGGTTCCCTCGAAGACTCTCGAAGCCATAAAGTACGCAGGGATGGTAGTCCACACTATATCCTCATTTAAATTATCAGTCTGGCCCCTGAAAAACTGTATCATGGGGTATAACTGTGTACTGCTGAAAACTTAACCCAGGAATACCTCCAACTTCAGCTCTTTTCACTGGAGCAGATTAAACACATCCTTATGTGCATGGTATTCAGCTATTCCTGGGCAAGTATGTGGTTTTCAATGCCCATCAGAAAGGAGGATGAGAAGCAGATAACATGCACATGTGATGAACAGCAATACACATTCACGGTTTTACCGTAAGACCACATCTCTGTCTTAGTGTAACCCAAAGGAATGTGGACCATCTGATGATTATGCAGAACATCACCTTTGTCCGCTATATTGGTGACACCATATTAATCAAACCTGATGAGAAGTGACAGAGTCTCTGGATAACTTGGCAAGATACACGCGCTTCAAGAATTCAGGGACTTGCTACATCGGTGAGGGTTTGAGGGATCCGGTGATTTGGGGCATGCTGAATTATCCTCTCCAAGGTAAAGGCCACATTTTTGTGCTTTGTACCTTATACAACAAAGAAAGGGGTGCAGCGCTTGATAGGGCTCTTTGGGTTTAGGGGGTAGCATCTTCCACACTGGAATACTGGGCCATTTCTTGGGTGACACAGAAGGATCCTGTGTGGATTGCATGAACAAGATATTTATGTTAGAGAACACATAACATAAATCAATACATCTCTAATACTATAATTCCTATCTCAGGCTCTCATGTCAGGAGCCTGATATGGGACGGCTCCTTCCAAACAGACCGAGTTGTCCGAGGCCAGAAGACAGAACAGCTTGGTCTTTGTTCTCTAGAGTTTTCTCCTGACTGAATGATCTAGGTACATTTTTTTTTTTTTTTTTTTTTTTTTTTTTTTGCCTCTCTAGGCCTCCATCTTCTCATGTGTAAAATGTGGGGTTTATGTTGGTTCAGCATTTTTTCAGCTTCTGACATCAGATAACAGACAGATAAGATTTACACGCATGATACACTCCCATGGGTGTGTCCCTTAGCACCCGTAAGAGAGGCTATGGGTTATAGGCAATTCCCAGCAGGCTGGCTCTAACTCCACCCCTTCTTCCCACTCAAGAAAGAATATTGGAATACAACTTGGCAAAAGGGAGGTAATATGGTAGGGATAACCTTGATCCTGTTGTAATTCATTTTTTAACCATCATTCACAATCTATAATACTATCATGTGTTTTAAAAAACTGCTTTTAACAAATTTCACAATGTCTTGACAACATGGTTCAGCCATGGTGGCTTAAAAGGCTCTTTAAAATGACTTTCCACCTCCAAAGTTTAAATTCTGAGAATGCGTCCCCCAAAAAAGGAGTTCCAAAAGCTTTCTATAATATCAGGCGTCACTGTGATACTTGAAGCAAGAGAAGTCCTTGTATATGTAAATTTGAATATAAGTTGGATGTGTATTTGATACATGATACCTATCATGACCCTTATATATGGAGTCATTCACTCCGTATTTACTGGTTGCCTACTCTTGTGCTATTTCTAAGATTTTAGAAGGGTAGGTTGGGAGTAGTTGATTAAAATTTAGTGTCCTTACTTTATGTTAGCCTCTCAAAAAGTGTAGGTTAATGAGAAAGAAAGGGGTACTGTGGCCAGAGAAATTTAGGTCAGTTAAGGTTCATCAGCTTTCTTTACCACAGACATTCTCAAGTCCTTTGGTCTACTCTGTTAATATGCCTTGTGAATCTCCAGGAGAGAAATTTAGTCTGCAGTGTTTTCCAAAGATTTTGAACATGGAACTCCATAGAACAAATGTTTCTAGGAACACACTTTGGAAAAGTCTATCTTACAGCAATGACAGGTTTCAATGGTACCCGAGTAATTTCAGTTAATGCCACAGTGATACCATCTACACTGGCTTACCCACTACCAACAGAATTATGCTCCTGAGTGATGTACAGAGCAATCTACTAAATGTAGTTCACTCTCTTCCCCATCCTTTCCTTCCCATCTATAGTCCAGCTTCCACAAACGCCAACAGTGACTCCATTCTGGAAAGTGTATTGCTACCCCTCTCAAGTATTGGCAGACTTTTGTGAGGTAATGGGCCAGTGGTCCAGTTCTGGACCTTGCTGTGGCACCTAGTAGAAAGGTGACCAGGGGTGGAAGACTAAGAATTGATGAGATAGAATAATTAAAATATGAGTGTTTGTGTTTGTGAAATGAGCTGACTAGTTTTTAATGCTTAGTGTTGTAGTTTTAGAAATAAAATATATTACCTGCCACATGGTAGGTACATGGTCCATAAGCTTCTTGAGGATAAGAACCTGGAAAGTAGCATTGTGAATGGTCCCATGTATTGAGCGCTCTATGCCTGATCTGTGCTAAAGATTTTGCATTCTGGGGGACACCTGGGAGGCTCAGGAGGTTAAGTGTCTGACTCTTTTTTTAAAAATTTTTTTTTAACCTTTATTTATTTTTGAGACAGAGAGAGACAGAGCATGAACGGGGGAGGGGCAGAGAGAGAGGGAGACACAGAATCTGAAACAGGCTCCAGGCTCCGAGCTGTCAGCACAGAGCCTGATGCGGGGCTCGAACTCACGGACCACGAGATCATGACCTGAGCCGAAGTTGGCCGCTCAACCGACTGAACCACCCAGGTGCCCCAAGTGTCTGACTCTTGATGTTGGTTCAGGTCATGATCCCAGGGTTGTGGGATCAAGCCCCTCATCAGGCTCCGAGTTGAGCATGGAACCTGCTTAAGATTCTCTCTCTCTCCCTCTGCCCTCTCCCCCACTCACACGTGCTCTCTGTCTCTAAAATAATAAATAAATAAATAAATAAATAAATAAATAAATAAATAGTTTACATTTCGATCTTTGCTCATGTTACCTCCTCAGAGAAGCCTTTCCTGACTCTCCTATCTCAGATAGCCCCTGTTACTCTCCATACCGTAAATCAGGCTCTATCTTCATAGAATTCATCACTACCCAACATTATATTATTTTTCTACTTACTGTTTGCTTCCCCAACTAGAATTGAAGCTTCATGAAGATAGAGGTTTTTGGGTTTTTGTCTGTGCTGTATCCTCAGTATCTAGAACAGTGCTTAGAACATTACAGGCTCTTGGGGCGCCCGGGTGGCTTGGTCGCTTAAGCGTCCGACTTTGGCTCAGGTCATGGTCTCGCGGTCCGTGAGTTCGAGCCCTGTGTCGGGCTCTGGGCTGATGGCTCGGAGCCTGGAGCCTGTTTCAGATTCTGTGTCTCCCTCTCTCTCTGCCTCTCCCCGTTCATGCTCTGTCTCTCTCTGTCTCAAAAATAAATAAATGTTAAAAAAAAAATTAAAAAAAAAAAAAAGAACATTACAGGCTCTCAATAAGCTATTTATACAAGGAATACATAAATGAATGATCTTGTGGAATTCTGACCACAACCCTATGAGCTAAGTCCTCTTATTACCTCCATTTGATAATTGAGGAGACTGGGTCACAAAGAGATTAAGTCACTTGCTGAAGGACTCAGTAAGTGGTAGAGCCTGTATTCAGATCTAGGTATGACTCACCTTTAGCCACCATGCTATCCAGACTTTTAATGAACACAAGTGTTGCTTCCCAGAAGGTCGTATCTGAGCCCTGTGGGGACTCATTAAAATGTAGATTATTGGGGTTCCCCCTGGTATATTGAAAGGAGTAGAGGGAAGGCTGGGGGAGAAGAAGGGGTAAGACAAGGAAAGATAAGAATCTTGCCTGCCCCAGCTATCAGTCCACCCATGGACCCGTCTGACCCCTTGGGAGTCCGGTCTGAATTCTTCCAGAGAGAGGAATTCAGGAGAAGCAGAAGAAGCTGTTTTCACAGCGGGCTCCATGAGACCTGGGATGCTTTGATGCCCGGGTGAAAAGATAGTATTACATTGGCCCCTTTCAGATTAACAGCTCTGGCGGCAGCATGAGACAGCCTCAGCCCAGTCACCAGAATTGTCATGGAGACCATGGAGGGAATCTTGGGAACCAAACATCATCAACACAGAGGCCGGAAGTGGAAAATAAGTGCCTAAGGAACGTTACGTGGGGACTCCCGGGAAACCTCGGAAGATGGGCAGAATTTGCTAGGTCCCTGAGGTCCCTGTGGAAGCAAGTGTGGACA
This sequence comes from Panthera leo, assembly GCF_018350215.1. Lineage (NCBI taxonomy): Eukaryota > Metazoa > Chordata > Mammalia > Carnivora > Felidae > Panthera > Panthera leo. The sequence continues at coordinate 88,610,657 of NC_056688.1, forward strand.
AGTAAGTGCTAGCTACTGACGTTTGAATCATTATTGTTATCGTGATTCCATTAGTGCCTTCAAATATTATTTTTCTTCTTCCAAGGCTTCTGTTTTTCTGTGTCTGGTTGGGCCTGGGCAGTTCTGCTGCCTTAAGTCATGCTGGCCTAATTGGGCATCACATCCTTATGGACACGGGTGAGCTCCAGAGACAGAAAGGAGGTTTTTGTCCTCCCCTTGGTCCAGACCCAGCCACCTTCCTGTGCCTACATCCTGCAGTGTCACAGGATTTGAGTGAAGTTGCCCTTAATTTCCAGCAGCTAAGCATGCTTGCAAGCCTCCCCCCACCCCACCCCACCCCACCCCCCCGGCCGCTCCCCCACATCCGAGCTGTTAACTCACCGCTCCTTTGTTTACACGTTAGTTAGATGAAGTACACCCACTTGGATTGTGAAACACCATTCATTGTTTTTGGCGAGTTACTCTTTAGGTGTAGTCAAGAAGTCTTATTCTGAGGGGTTCAAAAGTGTTTCATGGAGCCATGTCAACTCCACAGTTATGGCCCTAAGTAAAAACCTTGACCTGAGAAATGAGTTAAAACTCCCGATAGGTGAGGTGAGTAATTAAGCAAGGGACGGCATTTTATTGTGTAAATTACACTCTATTTACTGTAAAGCTAAGCTTCCAATAACCCTTATAAAGTCCTCACAGGTAATGACTTACCCATGAATAGTGAGTTCCAGGGCTGCAGAACAGAACATGTTTGTCCTTTAAATGCTATTGGGAAAGAGAAGCTAGATTAAAATGGAAAAAAAATGCCACTTTCCCGGTCTCCAGTCGCTGAAGGCTTGGCTTGGGTTCAGGGGTGGAATCTTGGTTTTCCCCCTAAACCTCCCCAGGACTGGGTTATGCAAATCTTAGGTGTAGCAAGAGCTGGGCATGAAGTCAACTGGCAGTTTTGGAACGCTTGTGCCATACAGGTAACTTGGTGGAATATTCTCTGTCCTGTCCTGGACCATTCTGCTCTCCTTTCCCTGGATATGAAAGGCATGTGACCATTGTTCCCAGGTCCAGAAGATCTCACAATTCCATGTGAACGTTGCACCCTAGGGTTGTGCAGGATACCAATCCTTGTTCCTTTCTAGTGGGGCTATTCCTGTAACTGCCTGCCAAAAATGATGCTCATATCCAGCTGGATATTTCCTTCTAGCATTCCCACCACCTGGTTCAGGTTAAGTGATGTTTTTCACCTCGGTCTACTTTTACCCTTTCCTGATCATCATTCAAAGGTAAGACCTTTCGGCCAGTACCAAGGGTTGTGATGTGCAACGTCTGGCACAAGGGAGACCTGGGAGTGAAAAAGAAAAGGGTCTAAGTAATGCCAAAGAGGCTGGGACATTCGTTCTAGAAAAGGCATGAGAACTGGCTTTATCACAGAAAATAGTAGTTTTGATCCTGGATCTTGTATCTGGTGTTGAGTGTTAATAGTCTTCCAGATGAAATGAGGGCATGATGTTCTTGGCAGATCAGAAAAACGATATCTCCCCTCCACCTCCACCACCCAAATGAAATAGGCTTTGTTCTTTTGGGGTTTTTTTGGTTTTTGTTTTTTTTTTGTAACAGGCATTTACTCACAAAAATATCTGGTTCCCTTAGGAAGGATATTTCTAACTAATCCTCCACGTAAATGCTCAGCTTCAACAGAGAAGATAAGTTTGCCATATTCGGCATAAAGCTTGATTGCACTTGCCTCTGGGCCTTTGAGTGAGCCGGGCATCAGGCACTATAGGCATAGTGTCTAGGCTAGCACCCAAGAACATTGCAAGAGCCAATTAAAATACCTGAGACCTGGGGAGAAAGAAAGAAAGAAAGAAAGAAAGAAAGAAAGAAAGAGAAAGAAAGAAAAGAAATAAAGAAGGAAAGAAAGAGAAAGAAAGAAAGAAGGAAAGAAAGAAAAGAAAGAAAGAGAAAGAAAGAAAAGAAAGAAAGAGAGAAAGAAAGAAAGAAAGAAAGAAAAGAAAGAAAGAAGGAAAGAAAGAGAAAGAAAGAAAGAAAGAAAGAAAGAAAAGAAAGAAAGAGAAAAAAAGAAAGAAAGAAAGAAAGAAAGAAAGAAAGGAAGAAATGTTACACTTCCAAACTATGGAAATGGTGAAATCAGAATCTTAAAATGTTTACTGATATTGCAGCAAATTACAGCATAAGTCAACTTCATCAATTATTTGATTTTATATTCAGAAGGATCTCATTACAATGGAAAATCAATGTGCAGATTGGATTTTCTTTCTTAAAATGTCTCCTGGGTACCCAGCGATTGCTGAGAAATTACGATGGGTGTGAATCAAAGAAGCTACGTGTAGAAAGTAATTTTGAAAGCCCAATTAGCAAATGCCTTTCAAATGTTTTTGCTCCCCAATTTTTATGGATGTGGATATGTATGAATGTTTGAGAAGAGCTAACTGGGACTTACTAGGCTCCAGTGGCCTTGTGTGTGTGTCATTTCCCCCTCCTCGGGATACTTTTGAAATGTCTCTGTGATCCATATTCTTTCTCTGACTTAAACCTTTACGGGAAATGTTCCCAAGAACGTTGCTTGGTTCTACCCCACGTGTCTCCTTGACTGTTTCCATAGCAATCGCACATGAAAGGACTTTGTCGAATAAAGCATAGTACCTGGCCCTTTCCTTCAAGATGTTCACTGTCTTAGAAAAGCAGATAGACAGGAAAGCAGATAAAGTAGAACACAGCTGCCTTCTGGAGGTATTCTCTGTTGCTTAGAGAAGCACTAGGTTCAATATATTTTTATTTATTTATTATTTTCTGTGTGTCAAGTAACACAGGTATGTTCTTAACACAGGTGCTATTTAACAGTTTTGCAAATATTAACCCATTTAATTCCCAAAGTAATCCTATGAGGTATTATGATTTTTTTACATTTATTTACTTAAATTCAAGTTAGTTAACCTACAGTGGGTTTTGGTTTCAGGAGTAGAACCCAGTTATTCATCACTTACATCTAACACCCAGTGCTCATCCCAACAAGTACCCTCCTTAATGCCCATCGCCCATTTAGCCCATCCCTCCCCTGCCTTCTAGCAACCCTCAGTTTGTTCTCTGTATTTAACAGCCTCTTACGGTTTGCCTCCCTCTCTCTGTTGTTATCTTATTTTCCCCCCCTATTATGATTATCCCCACTTTACAAATAAGGAATTTGCTCAAGGTCAGTCACACAGCAAATATGTAGCAGAGGCATAATTTAAACCCAGACAGCCTGGCCCGAGAGCCCACGCTAAACCCTATGACCAGTACCAGAGAGGATCATAGAAAATGCTACATATCTGATTATGCACAGGTAAGAGGAAACAGGCATCTCACAAAGGAGACGATATTTGAATTGCTTTGTATAAAACAGATATATTCAGAGTACGAAGAAATCGATCCCAAGTAGAAAGAATAGCGAATGCCATCATCTCATGTATAAAAGAAACAAGCAGGTAAGATGGTTGGCTTTGGGAGATGCGGATAGTTTATATGGATGGAATTGAATGTGCCGGAGGGGGGAGGGTTTATAGAGATACAGAGGCTTGAAAGGGAAGCAGGGAAAACATCAACGCGGGCGTCCTTTTGAGAAGTTTGGCTTTTCGTCAGTTTTGACTTTGGTCAGTTAAATGTCGATGGCCTCCCCCCACTTCCACCCCTCCCAAGCCACAAAAGAAAAGCTTGATACGCTCAACAATGCAAAACAAAAATTTTTAATGTGCATGGAAGGAAATGACACAAAGTCAAAAGTCAAACAACACAAGAGGATAAAATATTTGCACTGCACAGCACAGTCCATTTTTTCCGACGGGCTAAGTGTGTTTACAAATCAATAAGGGAGCTCTGTGTGGTGATGGATGTTCCCTAGACTTACTGTGGTGACCGTTTTGCAATAGATACACATATTGGATCATTATGTTGTACACCTGCAAACAATGTAATGTTATGTGTTAATGTAAAAAAAAAATAATAAGGGAAAGGGGAGCCTGGCTGCTCAATTGGTGGAGCATGTGACTCTGGATCTTGGGGTTGCAGGTTCAAGCCCCACATTGGGTGCAGAGATTCCTTGAAAATAAAAACATCTTAAAAAAAATTAAAAAGAAGGGGAAAAAAGACCAACAAATCGAGAGACCAAGGACATGAACAGACGGTTTAGAGCAAAGGCATCTAAACGTCTGTAAAAGCGCTCTGCCTACTTAAAAGAGAAAGGCAAATGCAAACAAGAGTAAAATATAATTGTCACCGTTGGTCTGGCAAAGATCAAAAGGTTCGGTAACACACTGGCCCAGCCAGAGTTTAGGGAAATAGCCACTTTAATACGTTGCTGGTAGGAGGGTAACTTGGCACGAGTTCTATGAGGGCAATTGGGCAATATCTTTCAAAACTACGCATGTACGTATTGTTTAACCTGACATTTCCACTCCTAGGAATTTACTCTGCAAGTATGCACACATGGATATGGTGTGCGTGCAAGGACATGTGTGTTACAACATTGTGTGTGACAGAGAAAGATTAAGGGAAAAACCTGCAAAGTTCAGTCCATTATGATGCATCCATACCGTAGAATTCTTTGCTGTCTTTAAAAAGAGTAAGCGTGTTCTTCGCCTATTGACGTGGCAGAATCTCCCACATAGACTGAAAAAGGCAAGGAGGGTATAGAATATTGGGTTAGGTGTTCACCGTTTGTATGTGCGTGTACATTTCAGGAAATGAATACATAGAGGCTTGAATATGCATTAAACACTTCTGGACGAATCAAAAGAATCTAATAACCCTGAGTGCCTCTAGGGATGGAAATGGGGCAGCTGGGGAGAGAGGGATTATGAAGATCTACTATCGTGTGGGTTTGGTATCTTCTGATTTTTTTTTTTTTTTTTTTGCCATGTGTTTCCTGTTTTTATTTTTATTCGTTGCCTTGTATTATCCAATTCTTAACTGTTAAGTTTTAAAATGGTGGTTGATTCCCCCCTGCCCCCGGACACACACACCATTGCATTGGTTTGTACTTGCATTGTATCGCATCAGCTGATAGATGTTCCATGGATTTAATTTTCCATAAATCTCCAAACTAAATTATCTTCCCGTAGGAGGGAGCAGAGGGAGGAACTCGGCCGCCATAAGCTGGAGCTGCTGGCTGACGGTGGCCTGGGGAGGAGACCCTTCTGTCCACCTCTCTATGTGAGGCCAGGTCATCGGCCTCCCGGCAGCACAGGCAGGTGGGAGAGGTTGTGTGTCTGGGCAAAGGCGTGCAGCAAAGCTCGTCGGAAGATTTTTGTTTAAATACCCTTAAGCCACCTTAGCGTGACTTAAACCCAGAGATAAAGATTGTGAAACTTCTGTCTAGCCACATTTGGTTACAACCTTGGGTTTATACTCATGAACACTTTCCAGCATGTGAATAATCTTCACTGGCCCTAATCGAAGCAAACTCAGGTTTGCTGAAAGGAATGAATTAATCTATTTTTAGTGAAATATCTGCTATCAACGTGCTGTCTTTCACAGGCTCAAGTCCTCCCTTAGTAAGGACGAGGGCAGAAGATCCAAGTGTCCATTGAAAAGAGACCGCGTTCAGGCCTCTCAAGGTGTAATTAATAAAGAGAATAAAGGATCAAAGATGATTTCGACTGACGGAGCCAGGCCCCTCTAATTAGTGAAAACTGCCCAGTGGCCTCGCCGTATTTTCTTTGCCAGGAGACAACTCCTCACCTAAATGTTTAAGTGGCTTCTTGTCGAGCTGGTTTCGGAGGATTAAGCTCAGTGTAATTTCATCTTTCCCAGGTGTGAGACACTTGTGTGTGCCGTAATACGATTCTGTACCGTCAGGGAAAACAGTGTGTCTTTGTCAGCACTGTGTGACAGAGTCAAAACCCTGAATCATGACCTCACTTTCGGCAGGCCTAAGTCCTGTGTGGTTACCACTCGCCCCTCTGCCGGGGGATACGAGGGTTTGGCTGCTGGCATGCGATCGTGCTGGTTAGCAGAGTGGAGACGACGTGTGCCCCTGGCCCAGCTGGACTTCAGAAAGCATCTCCTGTTCGATCCTCCTTCTGAGGCCTGAGTCATACGGCCTCTATTCTCATCAGGCGTGAAAAACAAAACGCTTTAATTTGTGTGTGCTGTATGTAGCTAGTGGTTAGGTCAATTATTTTTCTGATTCCTTGGATAATGTTCTCCATAATGGTTTCCTGCTCGATGTTTACATTTTTGATGTCTAACGCGCACTCTAGTATAAAAAATATTATCCACCATCTATTAATAATAACAGGTAGCTTTTATTGAGTTCCAGCAACAGCCAGGTGCCGTTGTATGTGCTTACATGGATTATTGCATTTGATGCCCACCGCTGTAATTATCAGGTCCATTTTATAGGTTGGAAAGTGAAATTCAGGCAAGCTAAGTAATCTAACCAAGGGCACGGGGCTGATGAGTGGTGGACATGGGATTCAAAGCCAGGTATATGAGTCCAGCATTTTTAGCACATAACCACAAAGTTATCTACCTCCATTTCTTATATGCCAGACATGTGACGACCCTGAAACATGATGATTGTTGTCCCCATTTTACCGATGGGCAAATAGAGTCTCTGAGAGCTGAAATAAGCTACAGAGGTCCATAGGTAGAAATGGCTAAAGCTAGCTAACTTGGATCCAAATCTGAGCTCTTAACTCACAAATCATCTGACCAAGAAAGGTAAATCTATTTCTCTCTTGGTCCACATGGAGCACATGTGATGGACAGACCGATGTGGGCCATATCGCCATTTGTCTACACCTTTCCGTAGAGGGAGGCATAGGAAATGAGAGGCATTTGTATTCGGAGCTTGGGTCAATAAAGATGTGTTACTGTAAGTAACACAAGGAGTAGGAAAGAGTCTTGACTCCTTATAGTCACAAGGAGTAGGAAAGAGTCTTGAAGGGATGGGACTTTATATATTATAGGTCAAATCCACAATTTCACAGATGGCGAACTATTGCTTCTGAGACAGAAAGCAACTTATGCGAAGTCACAGAGGAAATGTTCCTAGTCTCACTGGAGTTAGAACCAAAGTCTCCTGACCCAGTCTAGTGGTCTTTTATACCTTTTTATTATTGCAGAGTTTCCCTGAACCTCGTATTGCAAAAATACCATGTGGGCATGGTTCCTCATCGTGTGGTTTAAGGTCAGTCCCGTTCTCCAGTATCAGCACTTTAAAGGTCTTTATCTGAAGTCTCTATACAGGTAGTCCAAACCATATGAATTTGCTGCAGTTATGGTTCAAAAAGATTGAATATAATCGATGTCTTGTGATTCTACCTGGTAGGTTTTCTTTTTTTTTTTTTTTTTAACGTTTATTTATTTTTCAGACAGAGAGAGACACATAGCATGAATGGGGGAGGGGCAGAGAGAGAGGGAAACACAGAATCTGAAGCAGGCTCCAGGCTGTAAGCCATCAGCCCAGAGCCCGACGCGGGGCTCAAACCCGCGGACCGCAAGATCGTGACCTGAGCCAAAGTCGGACGCTTAACCGACTGAGCCACCCAGGCGCCCCTGGTAGGTTTTCATTTAGAAAGTAGCAATGAACATAGTTGGCCCTGAACTTAGTAAATTGAGAAATCGTGCTCTATTATTGGATTACTTCTTTATCCAAATGTATCCCCTCAACCTGTGTGATTTCTCTAGTCTTCTCTTTCCATCCGGAAGGAAAAAAGAAACATGGAACGGTTTGAGGAGAACAGAGGAAGGACGCCATAACTAAGTCTTTCCCAAGGCTACCAAGCGTTGTGAGCGATTACTGGCCTCTGTATTCTTGGCGATTAAACTTTGAGATATGCCTTAGCTGAGCCATCATTCCCACCAAAACCGGGTCAAACTTCCTTCTCATACCTTCTCGTAGCACCCCATAGCTCTCTCTTATAGTATTGAACTTTTCTATTTACTTGTAAGATGATTTGCCTTGTTTCTTCCTGCTCCATGAGGGCAGGAACCTGCAAAATTCACGCTGCGTTTTCAGCAGCAAGCGTTCCACAAATACATGTTGAGCGAATGAATGAACAAAAACAAAAATGTAATGCTTTGTTTTAGTCCTGTCCTCACTGTCCAGGAACCTATTGTCAAAAAAAAAATTTTTTTTTAATTTAAATCCCACAATGGGCATCTATAGAAACATCCCACTTTATCACTGTGATAGACTGGGCTGTCTCAAGCCAGCCAACGACCTATGCCAGGTATAAATATACTCAGAAGAAAGCCTGGCAAGGACTTTTTATGGCCATGAGGCTAATATGTAGATTAACTTAAAATTTGGACCTCGGGGTGCCTGGCTGGCTCAGTCAGTAGAGTGCACTACTCTTGATCTCGGGGCTGTGGGTTCGAGTCTCACATTGGGTGTAGAGATACCTTAAAAATAAAAAATTTTTAAAAAGTAGATAAATAAAAACAAAAATAAAATGAAATTTGGACCTTAAGCTATAGGGGCTTTAAAATCCGTCAGTCAGACATCACTATAAACACCTGTTCATCACGCTTTGTAACTATTGGGGTGAACATTCTGGAAATCCCCCCCTCACTGCCCCAGCTGGTACAGACAGGCACACAACAGGTCAAAAGTTAGGCCCAGTGGTAAATCCAGCTGTGTGAACACGGACTGTTAGAGCCACTTCAGCAAATGAGGACAAGTGTCGGAAGTAGGAGCCAAAATGGAAGGTCCAGTCTCCCCCAGTTTATTAGGGTCAGGGTTAGGAGCAATTGAACCCACAGTAGAAGAGGCTCTGCAATAGATTTGGGATGAGAAGGAGGGTCTTACCAATTTTGAGCCAAACCGTAGTCTTCATCCTCCATCACTGACCAGGTCCTCGTTGAGAACATGATCTGACCCTAGAGTTCAGCCATAGCCCGTCAGTGATTTGGAAGGCCAGACTCAGAGATGGCCTAGATGCTGCTCTCCCTGTATCCCAGAGGAGGAGCTGACATGAAACCTGGCGTCACTGCAGAGAGCGGGACTTTCAGCGACTGTTTTCTTTGCCTAAGCGAACGCATAGGAAGAATGCTCTCTCCCCAGATGGAAGAAGGACAGACAGTGTGACCTGGCATCCTAACTGCTCTTAACGGCCTGGAAATCTTCTAGGCAAGATCAGTATCTGCAGACTGGGCATACTAGAAAGGAGAGTCTTTACTGACATCTCAGTAGGGATTATGATCTTCTCTGCTTATGGAACATGAGAAAGCCAGGTCCTGGGTGATGGCTGAGACAAACTGCTTGTCTGAGAAACCCACTCGTCAAGGAGGACTTACTTAAAGGACGTGGGAGAAGCTTGGGCTGAAGTTGACAGAATTTTCCAATGAGTGTTCTATGCATGCTCCTCGGGGTCTTCTCCTTAACCCTCCAACATTATTAGGCTTTCACTTTTCAGTCTTCCCCAAGCTCGACCGTCTCCCCCTTTGGATCTGTGTTTGTCAGTGCTTTCCGTGGTCACCCTGCCATTTCTTTTAGTGGTTCTCTGCCACTGTCCCTACCTCCAGAGTCCAAGTACAGGCAAGAGGGAAATATTTTGTAGCCTTCTCACTTCGAGCGAGTCTCATGCTTGATTTATTCATGGGCTACACTGGCTGTGTGAGACAGAGTCCAATTTATTTTTTTTTATTTTTTTCAATTTTTTTTTTTACTTGTGGCAATTTTTTTTCATTTTTTCTTTTCTTTTTTTTCAATATATGAAATTTATTGTCAAATTCATTTCCATAGAACACCCAGTGCTCATCCCAAAAGGTGCCCTCCTCAATACCCATCACCCACCCTCCCCTCCCTCCCACCCCTCATCAACCCTCAGTTTGTTCTCATTTTTTAAGAGTCTCTTATGCTTTGGCTCTCTCCCCCTCTAACCTCTTTTTTTTTCCCCCTTCCCCTCCCCCATGGGTTTCTGTTAAGTTTCTCAGGATCCACATAAGAGTGAAACCATATGGTATTGAGACAGAGTCCAATTTAGCCCCAAGTTCTGGGTTGTGAGAGTGTGGCTATGTACTTTGCTTAAATATCCAGCTGTGTGTCTGACCACATCCTCTAAGCTAAAAGGTTGAGGCATCTGGGCACCTAAATTACTATCACAAATGTCCCCTGTATGACTCTCCTTCCTGTATCTTATCAGAGGGGTGTGTAGTGAAAGACTATTGGCCTGAGATACACAGAGCTTGGAAGGTTTTTATGAAGAGCCTGTTGGATTTTAAAGTTTGAAGATTTCAGGCACATTTTTTAGAATGTACTGATTCTCCCTTTTGCCAAATTCAAAGGTGCCAAAACAAATAAACAAACAAACAAACAAAAGCAAAGCAAAATAAAAAACCAAACTTCTATTTATTAAGCAGTATACTGGATACTTTGCATACATGATCTCACTTATATAGCCCTTAAAGGAGGCGTTTTAATCCCCACCAAAGTCACATCGCCAGTAAATGGAGGAGGCAGGACTCAAAGTTTATTTTTCTGAAGCTAAGTCCACATTCTTAACAGTATCATGCTATACTTTCCTTTTCTCAGTCTTACTCTTGATTTTTTTTTATAGCAGATGACATTTTAAAGCCTTCTCTTTTCCTTTTGAAACTCTCACATTTTAAACGAAATGCCATGCTCTTCTGGTTTTCACCTACATCCTCTTTCTGTTTCTATTGTTGGTTTTTTTGATCTCTTTTAGACCCTAGAATGTGCCCCAAAGCTTAGTCTTTCTCCTCACCTTTGGAAAGACTACCTATACTCATGGCTTCCGTTAACCCTTCTATGATCTCAACAGATTGTAAATGCCAGACTCACAAAGACCAGATCTGTCCTATTTTGCAAGCTTCTTGCAGAGTGCATGATATATAGTCGATTTTCAATAAATATTGTTGAATGAATGAATGCATGCCTAAATGGGCGAGTCACTTACCTGCTGAGATTTTTCAGATACTCTTTTTCCAAAGTCTAGACAAATATTTCCAGCTGCCTGTCATTGCTATGAAACGGTGGTAAGAGTCTAGTAGACTGATTGACAGTTTGCTGGGGCAGCCATACCATTTGGACTCTCATCTTTTCCCATTGAAGGCAGCTATATAGACTTTCTGTACGGGACAAGAGAAGGTTGGTTCCTTCCAACGATGTGAGTTAGAGCTTCCTTGAGAAGGTGTCGGTGCAGCTACTGGGTGGAGTCCTTGCTAAGTAAGCATGGATGAAGAAGGATCACTGGATCGAAAGCCACTGGTCGCTCATTAGAAGGTGACAATATCACCACACTCATTGGGTAAATGTGTCCTTGTATTGAATGCCCAGGGAGACTTAATTCCAGGTCAAGTCTAGGCATGGAAGAATAATGAGCTCATAGCTATGAAGGGTCACGATCCTATCAGAGCCTCCAGATCTGTCCCTTGGTTACCTCTTCCTGTTGTGAGTCTTCAAATATTCCCATAAAACTTGGCTGTGGATGCCAAAGTTGGTGGCTGGCCTTAAGTTACTAGGGGTGTGGTCCACTGAGGATTTGTTCATTCTTAAATAATTAATCAAACAACTTGTGGGAGGTATAATCAGAGAGAGACTTAGAGGCTGGATGACATCTACTGGCTGAGCCATGCTCTCCCCTTGCTTCATGCCTTTCCTGTATCATGTGCTTCTGGTGGGTATTAACACGTGATGCAAACCTCTGTACATTTCATGCCTGCTCTCATGTGTTTATCTTCATGCTGTCATCCCAGACCAATATGATCCCAATTTTCCTATCTTTCTCCTTCCAGGCACCGCATCAGCCAGTCAGGGCATCTGCCAATGATTCTTGACATATTTTATTGCTGGCCCACTTCTTTTGTCCACCCAAAGCCGGTGACCAAATTCATCACTGGATACTCTGCCCATTGGAAGAATTTTTGCCTCGCCACTGTCTTCGAAGGCCACCCTGGGTGGGAAGAGAGTGCAGCTGCTGGCCATTTTTGGTTTTTATCCACATACTGAGTAGACCTATGCATAGAGCAAGCCCAGGCTTTTTCCTTCGCTGTCAGTTGGTTGTAAGTAATCCACCACATGACCGTAGGTGTGAGCAAAGGCAGAAGTGCTCATATGACAATAATAAATGGCACGAAAGCCTGAGCTACCTGTTGTGGCAGCTTTCCTGTGACCTCTGGGCCAGCTCATGCTTGACCTTAGGTGTCCCACTGCCATCTTATGAATTGTGGCTGGGCCTGTCTGTACTTCAACTTGGTGGGTCTGAAAAACCCAACATGACGATGAGTGATGGGTGTTCTAGATGCATGATCACATGGTATACTAGTCAGGGTTCTCCAGAGAGACAGAAGCAATAGGAGAGAAACATTGGTTATATATTTTATATCTTACACACACACACACACACACACACACACACACACACACGCATGCATATCTACGTATTCATACGGAGAAAGAGATTTATTTTACGGAACCTGGTTCACGTGACTGTGGGCCTGGCAAGCCCAACATCTGCAGAGCAGACCAGCTGCCTAGAGGCAAGAGGAAACATTAACAATGCAATCTAGAGACTGAAAGCAGTCTGGAGGCAGAATTTTTTCCTTCTCAGAGCACCATAATTTTTTTCCTTTAAAGCCTTCAACTGATTGGATAAGGCCCACCCATATTATGAAGGATAATCTGCTTTACTCCAAGTGTGCCGATGTAAATGTTAATCACATCTAAAAAAAAATGCCTTCATAGAAACATCTCGACTAATGTTTGGCCAGACATCTGGGCACCATAACCTGGCCAAGTTGATGTATAAAATCAACCATCACCATTGGTGTCTCGTAGACAAGTTCTACCTCTCTAAAAAGGCCCAGGAGCACGCTAAGATTTTTCAAAAGGCAAATAATTTTCCATTGCAGAATCCCAGGACTTGCATAGTGACTCTCTCAGGGAGACTTGCCATAACCTAGCCATGACATCTTTTCCACTACTGTCTCCAATACAACAGGGTCTTCTGGGTGATACGGCCCAAGCACTGTCACTGCTTGCACCACGATCTGGAGCCACTGCAGAATTCTTTCCTGCTCTGGGACCCGCTCAAAGCTGGCAGCCTTCCGAGACCCTCAGTATATGGACTGGAACAGTATTTCCATGTGTGGAATATGTTGCCTCCAGAACCCAAAGGAATCTCCTGGGCATCCTTTTTAGTCGGACGACCAAGATGTAATCATTTGCCTTTCACTCGGGATGAGATATCCTAACATATCTCTAACTATTGGACCTCTACGTTTTCCCCTCATGTGTCAAGCCCCAGAGTCTAGTTTATCTCCCAGTCCCCCCCCGGACAGACGTTAGCTACTTCTTGCTCCTTCAGCTCCGTTAACATAATGTCATCAGTGTAGCGGATGAATATCGTGTTGTGAGATAGAGAAATCGATGGCTCCCTACCATGTACCTAAGGCTTTGTTAATTCTCTCTAGCAGGGATGCTGTATCTGCTATGACAGGTGCAGTTGGGCTTGTGATCATCTGTTATCATCTTCCAAGAGATCTGCCTGATTTTTGCAGGGGAACAAGCCGGTGAATTAAGTGGAGACAATATGGGGGCTCCCCACCAATGCCTCTTTTGGATCCTTAAGGGTAGCATTCATTTCTCTTATCCCTCTAAGGAGATGAATTTGGTTTTTATTTAGCATCTTGGCCGGGGGCAGGACAGGAGCAAGTGGTCGTTTCAAAGGCTGCTCCTTGGCCTTCTGCATTATGACAGATGTTACCTCACAGGCCAAGGATCCAATGTGGGGATTGTACCACTACCAACCACGTCTACTCCACTTACACATTTGGAAATGACTGGTAGGTGGGTCCAGGGACTTACGGGCCCACTGTGAGCCAGAGTTTGGTCAACGGTCCGTTTATAACTTGACTCCCTCTGACCTCACTCTAACAGAGGATCGTGATGACACTTTGGGTCTCCATCTATCAGTGTCATCTCAGACCCCGTGTCTAGCAGTTATTGAATGCGTGGGTGTACCCGCTTAGCCCAGGAAAATAAATGAACTCTTATTACCAGCTTTATGTCTCAGCCGTCGGTCTTTAGAACTCACTCCCACAGAACTCCTCTGGCTCCTGCCTGTACCTGTAGCTGGGTGTCGTGGCTTCCTGAGGGTCCCTTTCCTCTCTTATGGTGCCTAGGACTATTTTGGCTCTGGATCATCCCACAACTCCATCCTAGTTATGCACCTCACGGCCAGAAGGGGAGGTGGGAACAGATCTTGTGGGATGTTGTTTTGAGGGGGAGAGGCAGGCAGGAGGGCTTGCTCCTAATAGGAAGCAGAGTTGAATTTTGCAGGCTCGTTACGTTCAGGGAATCTGGGAATTAAAGATTTTCAGGGACATCAAGGCTGATTTCTATACTGATTTCCCATCCACTATATCCAGGTCTGGTTTTTTTTCCCGACAAGAACCTTGGCCTTGTTATGGCAGACTGGCCTGAGTTGGGAGTTGAACATTCTTTGCATCTCAGATCCTCTGCTAATTAAAACCTGAGCCTATTCCTCAGCCTTCTTGGCTCTTCTACTGAAGGAGGTGAGGGTGCCTTGGTTGCTAAGGGAGCCTCTGACTGTCACTGTTGGCTTTCAGCTGTCCATTAATCACTGTCAGCCTCCTGTTACCGGAGCAACAGTCACAGGGGCCATCCAGCCCACTGTCCTTGTAGTGACTACTGTGTCCATCATTTTCAAAAGCCTGATAAACTGTGTGTGCTAGTGTTTTCCCTTCCTTAGTATATTATTCCAGTCTACCATTGGTGAAAGTCTTCCCAGTTGGGCCGTCCCCTTGTGCCAGGGGCTATCAACTCCACCTATCACTTCCCCGATGCCAGCTTGGGGATAAGTGATTCAGCTCCCAAATTCTATTTTACACCTGCTTTCTCAGACTACTCATGCGACTACCACAAGCTGAGTAGCCCAGGAAGCGGACCCTGAGACCAAGTTCAGTATACAGGCTATTTGATGGTGTCCTTGGGATCAACACGTGTGGATAGGGTGACCAATGTATTCTGGTTTTCCTGGGACATTTTGATTGTAGCACTGAAAATCCAGCCTCCTAGAAACGCCCTGTGTCCTTGGAAAACCAAGACTATTAGCAACCCGATCTGTAGAAGGGAGGATGCAGAATCAGGGTTGAACGGAGGGATAAGTCAAGCTGCAACGCAGGCCTGATGGCCTCAGCTGACCCCGTGGAGAAAGAATTATTGAATTAAGTTGGCCCATCAGAAATGTCCAGTATCAGGCTGAATGGGTCTGCTTCCTCAGTCATTAGATGTGGGCTGGCCTTGGGAGAGCAGCTCTATTGCGGAGACAATCTCTGAATGGGGCTAACAGCTAAAGGCTGCCTGTGGACAGCACTCCTATGGGCTGGGGCAACAAGTCCTTCCCTGGAAAGGGATCTGGGGCTGCAGGCCTGTGTCCAATACAAATTTATGTAAACATATTCATATATCTGCATAAACATCCGTGGAGGGACGCACAAGACCTTTGGATCAGTGGTTGCCTCCAAAGAGAGACAACCAGGCAACCAGGAGAACAAAGTGGGAGAAAGAAATACTCCAACGATATGCTCCTTTGCACATTTTGCATATTTTTATCATGTTAAATGCATACGAACCTCGCAAACATGAATTTAGGTCGAAAAATCTAAGCAATAAATAAATAAAAGTGGAAATAAGTTAAGAAATAACTCAACACCTAAGGATATAAAATGTCTTTTTAAAAAATCCACTCTGGGGCTCCTGGGTGGCTCAGTTGGTTGTGTCTGGCTCTTGATTTTGGCTCAGGTCATGCTTTCACAATTTGTGAGATCAAACCCTGTGTCAGGCTCTGTGCTGAGAGCATGGAGCCTGCTTGGGATTTTTCTCTCTTAACCTCTCTTTGCCCCTTCCATGCTTGTGCTCTCTCTCTCTCTCTCTCAAAATAAATTTAAAAAAATTTTAAAATAAATAAAAAAATATTAATTTGACAAATATTTAAGCACCTACTATGTCCCAGGATCCCAGAGTTCCAAAAATGAAAAGTTGATAAAACTGCTATTCTTAGAGATCTAAAAGTCTACCACACCTTTTGTTAAGCAAATGGGTAAAAATATGTAGATTCCACCAAGTTTATGTTCTTTTTTTTTTTTTTTTCAGTAGGCTTCATGGCTAGCGCAGAGCCCAATGCGGGGCTTAAACTCATGATCGATCCTGAGATCAAGACTTGAGCTGAGATCAACAGTCAGACGCTTAACCGACGGAGCCATTCACGTGCCCCTATGTTCTTATTTTTCAACCTAAACCCGCATAGCCAGCTGGCCAGCAAGAGATGAACGGTAACATCAACAAACGGGGTTGTGATGGAACTGCCACTTGATTTTACGTGAACTCCGAACAGCGTATCCACCAACACTGGGCTTTCCACATTCATTTTGTTTTAGCCTTAACTTTACCCTTCAATATTAATATTTCCATTTCTATTTCTTCCTTTCCCTTCCCTTTCCCCACAAATCAACTTCTTATGTCAATTTTTATATGGTCCTCAATCCTTTGCAGAATGATTGTAGCTATGTATAAACAAAATATAAATGCCATCTACTATATGTATATGTATATATATACTTGTATATGTATATATATACATATACATATGTATATACATGTATATACACGTATAAAACACTATATGTATGTGGATGTATATATATGTGTATATACACACATACATATATGTGGATGTGTATATATATATGTATATACACACACATACCTATATGTGTATGTATGTATATATATACGTATGTATATATATACATACATATATATGTATGTATATATATACGTATATACACATACGTATATATACACACACATATATGTATGTGTGTGTATATATATATTTTATATATATATATGTATAATATATATATATGGCATATGGGGTCAACAGGGCTGAGGCAGACCACTAAACACGTTAGCATGTTTATGAGACCAGGCACCAGAATACAAATAAAAACAATAACATCACTAATAAAAAGGCTAGCAGGGTTAACTCTCTTCCAGTGTTTGCACTGAGCAACACCGTTAATCATGTATTTCCTTAGAATTCCATGGGGTTGCTCTTCTTCTTTTAAGATGTAGTTCTTATGAGGCATTCGCTTCTAAAAGACTCTATTTTCATCAAATTGAAAATCTGATCCAGTCTGAAACCTTCCCCATTAATCCATTATGTTACGTCAGGGGAAATTTCTTCTTTGCGTCTTCATCCACACCTGCCCTGGATAGCTTAACAGAGTGAAAATACCGATGGCCCGCGAAACAATTCCATTAGCCTCCCCTTTATCCGCCCCCTCCCCTCTTCCCTTTGCTTTAAAGAATTAACTTTTGCAGCTTCTCAGCTTTTTACCCAAGGTTTTCATGCATTTCTAAGACGTCCTCCTTCATTGTGAGAGCTTCCCCTGGTTGCTTGAAAACAACGCGCAGAGAAAACTTGTGCGTGAACCGACACACCTTCCGAGCCACGCCGGTGCACGGGCCTCATTTCTCTTTTTGCCACTTTCTGTATGAAGGAATGTGCCTAGAAGCCTGTAACTCATCGACGTTAGTGTGAGTTAGCCTTTTATCTCACACAGTTGCGTAGCCTCTCCTCTTAGTCAGACACGGGATCAGTTAAGATTTTGTTATGAAAGAATACATCTCCAAATAACTGAAGTTTAAAAAAAGCAAACTTGTTCATCCCTTCTGACTCCAAAGGCTGAAAGTAAAGCCAAAGGCACTGCTGAATCCAGGTACTGAAACTCACTATTTCAGTAGATAGTTCCCTATTAGAACTCCATTTTTTTTTTAATGTTTATTTGTTTTGAGAAAAAGAGAGAGAGGGGGAGACAGAGAATCCCAAGCAGGCTCTGTGCTCTCAGCACAGAGCCCCACACTGGGCTCAGTCTCACAAAGCAGGAGATCATGACCTGAGCCAGAATCAAAAGTCGGACGCCTAGTCGATTGATCCATTCGGGCACCCCAGCACTCTATTTTCATATCTGCTTTTTATGCTGCTCTTTGTGTTGGTTTCATTCTCTTCAACCAGAGACAAATTTCCTCCGTGTGGCCGGAAAGATGAGACCCAGCAGCTCTCCTTGAGTCAGGAACCTCAAACTTGGAGCGATCCCTGTGGGCAGGGGAGTGGTGTGCCATGACTGGCCAGGCCTGGGTTATGTACTCACGCCTGCACCCAGAGGGCAGGCAGGACTTTGTGACTGACCGTCGTTCCAGAATATCATGGGGTAGCAGGCAGGGTGGAAGTGAGGAGAATGGGGCAGATTCGAACAACAGCTTACCACTACCTGCAAACCAATACCTGAGTACCGAGGAAGTACTGAGTATGAAAAGAAGAATAGTTGAGGGGCGCCTGGGTGGCTCAGTCGGTTGGGCGTCCAACTTCAGCTCAGGTCATAATCTCACGGTTCGTGGGTTCGAGCCCCGCGTCAGGCTCTGTGCTGACAGCTTGGAGCCTGGAGCCTGCTTTGGCTTCTGTGTCTGCCTCTCTCTCTGTCCCTCCCCCATTCACACTCTGTCTGTCTCTCTCTCTCTTTCTCTCTCTCTCTCATAAATAAAGGTTAAAAAAAACCCACTATGTTTAAAAAGAATAGTTGAAGTGAGTTAAAAGAGCCTTAGGCGATGTCAGCCAAACAGTGGACGTAAGTACTTCTGCTCAAGGTCAGTGTAAAATATTAAAAGTACTAGCTGCTGAGAGATAAAAATGTCAGGAGAGAAAGTAGCCCAGAGAGAAGCTTAAAGGAATAAAACAAAAATAAAAATACATGTTTAATGAGTAAAAAGGAAGCGAAACAAGAAAAAACACCCCCCAAAAGGAGGGGGGATAGAATAAAGCAACACACAAAATCTCCTTTATTAACAATGGGTGGGCAGAAGACATTAAAGAGAAGCAGACCAAGTAGGAAAACCTCATTCTCAGGACGTGAAAGCATTACGAAAGATTAGAAGTGATAATGCGTACTTTAGTGTATTGTGGATTTGGTTTAAGGGTAAAGTTTTGATTTCACATCGGGACTACAGGCGGTGATTTAAGTAAATAGGAAAAATGCCTGATGAATATGTGAAAGGCATTGAATGAATGAAGATTAACAGCTAGAAGCAGTTAAGGCCTGGGTGAAAAAAATCACACTCATGTGTAAGCTTGGTGAGTCAGAATCATTGTAAATGCTACGAGGTAATTCTCGGGAAGTCACCCTGGCCGAAGTAATATCCTTCACAGCGGCGAGCTTTCACAACAGAGTGAGGTTTTTTAACAGTCGTTCTTGGCTGGGAAGGGAAATCAGCAAATGTGATGTAAGAGTTCAGTGTTGCTTCCCAGATAAAAAGAGGCAAAGGGGAAAATGACAGCAGGTTCTGAAATTTAGGAGGCTGGAGGAAAGAAGTCTTTTTCAGAGAATTTCTATAAAAAACGCACAAGGGTTGCTGCTGTGACATTGCTGAGTATGGGTTGGAATGAGTTACTTCATTCCGTCGTGTGATAAAATCACCGGTTAGAGATGCCATGCGATTAAATTAACTGAGATAATTGTTGAAAATAAGAGCATTTAAAGGGCAGAATTCGACCTGGCATGCTGTAAAGCGAATGGCTTTGAAAGTGCCGTTGGAAAGCGTCGCTTAGGTGCAGGGTCCTTAGAAGTTTGAATTTAGAACAGAATCAACACGTTTCTAAGTTACACGGGACAGAGGTTATCAGGATCTACGCATCTGCGAAAAACTACTGGAACAGAGGAGAAAGGGCAGAAATGTGCAGACCTACCGGTTAGCGTAAGTTCATTGTTAGCAATTGTAGAGAAAGGAAAATAATTGTTTCTTTAATAATACCCTAATATTCTAGTACTGTGATGTTAATCACTTCTATGAATATTGTTAAAATATGTATGCAGTTTTACTAAACTGTCAGAAAGAATACGCCTGAAATTTAAATAAGGAATAAAAACTTAGCTGTCAACCTAAAAATGTCCCTACCTGAAATTTATATAATAAAAACAGCTGTCGACCTAAAAAAGGCCCCTATGTGCATTTTAAGTCTTGGACAATTTATATAATTAAAAAAACCAATTTATTTATTTTTGAGAGAGAGAGAGGAGGAGGAGGGTCAAAGAGAGGGAGAGAGAGGATCCTAAGCAGGCTCTGCACTGTCAGCACAGAGCCCCAGGTGGGGCTCAACCTCATGGACCACAAGGTCATGACGTGAGCCAACATCAAGAGTTGGACGCTTAACCCACTGAGCCACTCAGGCTCCCCAAGTCTTGAATAATTTAAAAATGTCTAAATCGGGGCGCCTGGGTGGCTCAGTCGGTTAAGCGTCCGACTTCGGCTCAGGTCATGATCTCGCGGTCCGTGGGTTCAAGTCCCACGTTGGGCTCTGTGCTGACAGCTCAGAGCCTGGAGCCTGTTTCAGATTCTGTGTCTCCCTCTTTCTCTGACCCTCCCCTGTACATGCTCTCTCTTTGTCTCAAAAATAAATAAATGTTAAAAAAAATTTTTTTTAAATGTCTAAATCAAATGCATCTATCTGTATTTACCGAGAGAAATTTGTTCATCCAGGTTGGACAAATGCCACGGAATGTAGAATGAAAGGCTTAGGACATATTCTTACCGCTGCTACTCATGAGTACTGGGCAAGTTAATCTTTCGAAACCCATGTTTTCATCTGTAATATCAAGGTTTACATTCAAAAAACAAGGATTGCCTGCTACGTGTGGGCACAGCGCTATAGAAATCAGTAGGACAGGGTGCTAGTTCCCTGGAAGCTTCTATGAGTGGGTGGATGGTGGTAATGCTACAATCACAGAGCTGTTGAGAAGCTGACTAGGAGAGTAGAAGTGTTTGCTGAACTACAAGATTTTATGCAATTATTATTATTAAATAAAGTTAATGAACAAAGTGATTCATAGTTTGCTAATGGGAGGACTCATAAAATTAAAGACATTTCAATAAGGAGATATTAGATAAGCTTCATTGACTCAAGATTTTATAATCCTAGTCTTTCTAATCCCCACTTTTGCGATGCAATATATGACTGATTTGTGTATTTATAACCCCCCTCCCAGTGCTGTCTGAACCAGGGATTTAAGACTTTTCCAGTCCTACTCCATTAACTACCATGACCAATTATGTCCATAATATAAAAGCTAATAGGGCATTCATTCTTCCTAGACTCATTTCTCTCCCGGTGGAATTGGGAGAAGGAGGTGAGGCAGACATTTCACGTGACTCCTAATTCCCATCTGCTTTAATGTCTATGGGGGAGACAGGGCAAGTGTCATTCATTCAACATCTATTGACATCTACTTACCATCCTTGGTTTGTAGCCATATCATTTGAAGGGTCAAGATTTCCCACCCAGTGTTGGGCAGGAACATTCAGTACCCTGGGGATGTCTATCTATTTCATTCCTTTGACTGCTGTATCAATCTTGTGGTGTCTTTTAGTTGACTTATATCAAACTGATAGACTTACAGATGACCACCAGTATTTCAAGTGAGAAAGCCATGCATTGAGCACCAACAGAACTGCCTGCTTCGAGAGAGAACTTATTGCACTAATATATTGGATTTCCTTGGGATAGGATATTTTGCTTTTTACCCAGTTTTTATAAAATAATAGAAGCCAAAATGAGCAGAAGATTATACATGCACATACACAACATTCACATACACATGCACACACAATCGCTTTATATTTATAGCATGGGAAAGAAAAGCTTATTAATTGAATAGTTCATCCATACTTGAGGAAAGGGAAGAAATCTTAGCCAGCTAGTAAGTTCCAATTACAGTGGTATTGAATCACGTTCAAATTAACTTAAAGGGCTTGTATACCAGGACAGTATCTCTTTTTTCTTACATTAAAAGTGATGTATGCAATGAAACCTAACACCAATAATGAAGATTTGTGAAACCAATGGAAAAAATTTTTGAGTGACTTTAAAACACATTGCTCAAATAGTAGATAAATGGTTGGTGATAGGCTCGGTCAATATCCTTAAGATGGGAAATAAGTGTGATGAGGGCCATATATAAATACTTACTATTGAAAGAATGAAAAAAAACTAGGCTAAATTCACAAATCACATACATAGTACTATACTTGATGGGTGATTTAAAGAATTTTTAAAAATTTTTTTTTAACGTTTATTTATTTTTGAGACAGAGAGAGACAGAGCATGAACGGGGGAGGGGCAGAGAGAGAGGGAGATACAGAATCGGAAGTAGGCTCCAGGCTCAGAGCCATCAATCAGCCCAAAGCCCGACGCGGGGCTCGAACTCACGGACCGCGAGATCGTGACCTGAGTCGAAGTCGGACGTTTAACTGACTGAGCCACCCAGGCGCCCCTTAAAGAATTTTTTTTTTTTTTAAACGTTTATTTATTTTTGAGACAGAGAGAGACACAGCATGAATGGGGGAGGGGCAGAGAGAGGGAGACACAGAATCTGAAACAGGCTCCAGGCTCTGAGCTGTCAGCAGAGAGCCCGACGCGGGGCTCGAACTCACGGACCGCGAGATTGTGACCTGAGCCGAAGTCGGACGCTCAACCGACTGAGCCACCCAGGCGCCCCCCCTTAAAGAATTTTTTAAGGTAATTTTGACTACTGGAGATTTTCACTTTATTCATTAACTTTCTTTTTAAAAGTTTTTTAATGTTTATTTTTGAGAGAGAGAGAAAGAGAGAGAGAGAGTGAGGGAGGGGCAGAGAGAGACACACACACAGAATCTGAAGCAGGCTCCAGGCTCTGAACTGTCAGCACAGAGCCCAACATGGGGCTCAAACCCATGAACTGTGAGACCATGACCTGAGCCAAAGTCAGATGCTTAACCAACTGAGCCACCCAGGCACCCCTAACTTTCAAACCTAAGATGTAGCTCTACTGTATATTGAAAAATGATTCCTTGGTTTTACTTGCAAAAATGTGGCCCTTAATTGCGATAAAATAATATTAAGTAGGAAAGTAAAAGGTATTTAGTAAAAGTATAAGTAAACTAATAGAAGGAATAGAATATGATATTTATATTCAAAAGGGTAAAAATTAATCATACAGTTGAATAATAAGAAATTCAATGCATGATCAATAAATGATCCCCAAAGAAATTTTGGAAAGTATTAAGTCAGTAAAGCTAAAGATGCTTCTTTGCAAACATATGAAAATTCTTAGACTCCTAAGTCCCTAATGCCTATCTCAGAAGCCACATATACTTTAAGAGGCAAACTCCCTTTATACCCAAGGAGCAGTTGGTATTACATTGATGACATAAAGTTAATTAATGGGGGAAAGCGCAGAGGGCTTACTGAGTGATCTTGGTAAATTTTTTATTTGGGTAATTTAACTTCTAAATTTCATTTTCTTCATCTGTAAAATGAGGGGTAATAATACTTTCAAGGGCTATTATAAAAATTGGATATAAAGCATTTAAAGGTCCTTACCATATGTACTGCTTAGGCTCCTAAAAAATGCAAACTGCTATGATTACTACAATTGTACCTGGCCTTTCTAATTACATGAATAAATTCATTTTATCCTTACAACCTTTACTTGTAAATGGGAAAGTTTCAAGAACAATCATATAGGAGATTAATACAATATTTATAAGAATTGCCTTGCTTATTCTCTGGCTTTTAAAAGTCCAGTAATGAGGGGCGCCCGAGTGATTCAGTCGGTTAAGCGTCCAACTTCAGCTCAGGTCATGACCTCGCGATTCACGAGTTCGAGCCCCGCGTCAGGCTCTGTGCTGACAACTCAGAGCCTGCAACCTGCTTCAGATTCTGTGTCTCCCTCTCTCTGCCCCTCCCCCGCTTGCACTCTGCCTCACTCTCTCTCAAAAATAAACATTAAAAAATTTTTTCAAGTCCAATAATGAAAAACTTGTAGAATTTTAAACAAGGAGACAGTATTAAAATGAAATCCACAGGCCCCAAATGGTGTCACTTAGGCCAAATCATCAAACTGGGCTTAATACCCAACCTAACTTCAGTTTCAATGGTCCCAGAAATGTAGTCTGAACTATTCAGCCAGGAATGTTCTGATCAGCATGGATGAGGCAATCTGTCACATGGGCCTCCCCATTCCTGGACCTGATAAGACACCCCCTGCCCTTCCCCTGAAGGAAAGGTGATCTGGCCTGTAACAATCCTTTATTTTCTTTCATCAATAGCTTCTTGCCTTTTCTTCTCCCTATATAAATCTGCTTTTTTTTTTTTTTTTAACAACTCCTTACAGCTCCCCTCTACTTGCTAGATGGAATGCTGCCCAATTCATAAATCAATTAATAAAGCCAGTTGGATCTTTAAAATTTACTTAGGTGAATTTTTGTGATTTAACAGCAGTAAACGGAGGAAAACTGCATCTATTTTTATTTTAAGTCATTTATTTTAGTTTTCAGAAAATGTACTTTCCAACGACAGAATTACCCAGTTAGGACTGTGACAGAGCCAGAGATGAACATTGTTTATAACGCATAACCACACAAGAGGAACATTTTTTTTTCTGTGATTATCATCCGAAATGTGTTGATTCGATGATTATTGATGACAGATCAATGACTTAAAAACCAAATTCTCTTTCTCTCGGAGTCCTGTTTTAAAGAATCTTGGAGGGAGAATTTCAATTGCGTCTCGAGACGTGCTCCCAATAGTGAGTCCCACATCTGACCCCCTTGACCAGAATTGCTTATGAGATAAAAATGTTCTTCATCACAGGGGCAGTATCGGAACAAACTGAAATACAAGATGAAACTCTGTTTTAGGTTAGGACTTCACCTATGACTTTTTCTGGGGAACTATATCATTTTGAGGTACTTCTCACAAAAGAGAGCTGGGTGGGACAAAACAGCTCTGAAATCAGTTGAGAAAGAATGACATCCTCTTGACTAAAATACGTTAATCCCTCATTCAGTTGGAGAGTGAATGGAATGTCCCGCACTTAACGAAATGAACGTGTTTGATCTGGATCTCTTGCCAGTTGAATCCTTCATTCATAACTGACCTTTCCCCCTCCTTATTTGAAGAAGGAGGAATCATGGAGAGAACAGGTCACAAGGACGTTAGAAGGATGCTTGTTGCCTCCCTGCACAAATACTCTCAGGGCTGTGTCTGTATTCACCTTTGAACCTGGGCTTCTAGCGTAGCGATCCACATCGATCCACATCGTAGGGATCTTAGAAAAACCAACTAGGTGACCCAAACTCCCACCAGCTGTTTCTCCACCGCTCAGTCAGGTTTTGCAAATCCTTTCTGCACTTCTGGTGGGAAGAAACATACAATCCGAGATGTGCTACAGTGTCACAGGCCTTCGCGGACTTACCTGCATCACAATTACCTGGAGGCTAGCTAAGTGACAGGTGTTTAGGAGAGAAATTTTAGAGCGTGCTTGGGTGCATTGACAGTTTGAGGCACTGCGGTAAGATGTTTACCTACTTTTTCGTAAATTGTACATATTTATTATTCCTATCTGAGTTTCAATTGCCTCATCCTAAAAAAAAAAAAAAAAAAAGAATGGAACAATAATACCTCCCTCAAAACACTCTCATGAGAATTAAATGGGACTTCTAGAAAGGAGGGTAATTAATATTTATTGAATTACTGAATACCTACTAAAGGTAGGTTTATTATGAGATAATGCTTTATCTCATTCATTAGCTTCATTTTATTTTTAAACATTTTTTAAATTTATTTTTGAGAGAGAGAGAGAGAGAGAAGGAGACTGGGTAGGGGAGGGGCAGGGGGCGGGAGAGAGAGAGAGAGAAAGAGAGAGAGAGAGAGAGAGAGAGAGAATGAGAGAATTCCAAGCAGGCCCCACACTGTCAGCATACAGCCTGACATCGGGCTCAGTCTCTCAAATCGTGAGATCATGACCTGAGCCAAAGTTGGACGCTCAATGGACTGAGCCACCCAGGCACCCCTAAAAAAATTTTTTTAATGAGGAAATTAAGCTGAAGTAACCAAAGCTAGAACCTAGCACCCAGAAAATAAATACTTAGTGGGTGCTTATAATGTGTCAGGCACTTTTCTTGGTTGTAGTAAATCTCTGTTTCAGAGAGATCTTTAGCATAAGCATCCAGAAAATGTTTGGGGGTGAGGGGAGGGTGATGGCTTATAGGGAAGGAAAATCGATAGCACTGTTTTGGGCCATGCTGGTTTTCAGATGCCTGTTAGACATCCAAGGATGAAGAGTAGGAGGTGGAGAGACAAGTCTGGAGTGTAAAGGAGAGGTCGGGGCTGGAGATAGAACACTGAGTCATCAGCATATAGATAATATTCAAAGCTGCCGCACTGAATGAGATTTCCCGGGGGGGGGGGGGGGGGGGGGGGGAATAAAGATGGAGCACAGGGTTAAGGGCAGATAGCCCTGAGGCCCTCCAACACTGTGGTGTGATAGAGGAGAAATATTCGAGAAAAGAACCACGGACATGGCCAAAGAGGTGAGTGGAAAATCGCGGGAGTTTGAGGTCATGGAAACCTAGAGAAAAATGGAGGGAATTATCACTAGTAAAGCTACGATATAAAGTCATGTAAAATACAGAGAACTGATCCCTAGTTTTGGCAAAAAGTTGGTCTTTTATTCAATAAATATTTATTTAGCACCAACTCTGTATTAGATACTGCTCAAGGGACCAGTGAACAAAACAGATGAAAATCCCTGTCCTCCTGGGGTTCATAATCTGGTGGGGGAAGGTGGAAGGTGAACAATTAAATCACAGTGTTAACCTTAAAAGTAAGACCTGCCTGTTGTTTTACCTGCAAAAGAGTTTATTTGGGAGTAAAAGAGGATTTGCAATCTGGGACTAACTAGCTGTAGCAAAACCCTAGGCAAGTGGGGAGGAGGGACAAAGGAGAGGCATGCTTAAGAAGAAAAGGGATGATTTGGAAAGGCTATTACGGACTAACAGTCCCCTGGAGTAAACTGGGAGTTCAAGCGCGGTGGCTTCTCATTGGCTGAGCTGTTGCGGGAGGGGCGGGGTTAAGGAAAGCGGGTCCTCCTCCAGCAGGCCACGTAGAGGAGTATCTTGGGCAGGGTCAAGTCAGTCTCTTCCTGTTGGGCCTGCAATTGACTACTGAGTGGTAAGGTGTCAATGCTCCCCCCTGTGGAAACCTCCCGACTTTATTTTAGGGAGGTTCCCCCTTACTAATTTTCACAATAGCATGCTGGTTGGTGATAAGCACTTTGCAGAAAACTAAAGCAGGGAGGAAGCGTGTTCAGGATGAGGTGGGTAGGGCAGGGTGGTGATTAAAATAGGGTGAGCAGGGAGAACCACACAGGTGACTTTTGAAGACCTGAATGAGCAGAGGGCATGAATGAGCTATGCAGGGCCCTGGAGGAAGAGCCCTTAAAGGGGGAGAACACCTGCCAAAGAAATTGCCTGGAAAGTACAAAGACTCACCAGGATACTGGCCTGGCTGGAGCAGAGTACGTGAGGAAGAGGGTAATCGAGGGGGGGCAAATGGGGGCATGGGGGAGGCTGTGGGAGCCTTCACTGTGAGACAGGAAGCCAGGGATTTGAGCAGAGGAGTGACACTGGCTGAGTTCCCTGTTAACAGGCTCATGCAGGCTGCTGTGTTGGGAATAGACTCTTGGGGACGGGAGTGGGGTGCTAAGCAAAGGCTGAAGTAGGGAAGTTGGTTAAGAGGCAACTGCAATAGGTTAGGTGAGAAATGGTGTCCCCTGGGCCAGGTGGTCAAAGTGAACCCAGTGAGAAGTTGAGAGACTCTGGATACACCTTGGATCCAAAGCAGATTGGATTTGCTGATCAGCTGGGTGTGTGCGTCTGTAGCATGTGAAAGAAACCACCTAGCGTAACATCGAGATGATGGGCCTGAGCAGTTGGCAGGATGGGGTCGAGGAGGACTTCAGGAAATTCGAGATTCTGTTGTGGATATTGTCCTTAAACATGAGAGGGGGGCGGAGATCTGCTTCAGTGAAGGGGCCAGCCTCCGTGGGGGTGTGGACAGCTCCTCAGCAGAATACAAGCAGAAAGGTGCAAGCCCATACAAGCTCTTTTTTCCAATTAAATTTTTTTAAAAATTGAAGTATAGTTGACATACAATGTTACATGAGCTTCGGCTGTGCAACATAGTGATTCAGCGATTGGACAACTCTATACATTATGCTATGCTCTCTCTGGACGGCTTTTATTTTTCAATGAAAGAGCACTCGGGGTCATCCGTCAGAGTGAATATGCAGGGAGGAGGTGTTTGAAGTTTGAGGAGACAGTTGTTGAGAGTGGGGGAATGAATGGAGGAAGGCAGTAAAATTCAGGGGTGGGGGACGGGCGGAAACAGCTCTAAAGGCCCACTTGACCTTAAGGTGGTGATGTGTTTTCCTTCAGGCACCTTAAGGCACACAGGTACAGGTGTGGAGTCAGAAGAGCGGGAATTAGCTGTGGCTGAAGGTTTGCTGAGTATCGCGGAATGAGAGCAGGGGAAAAATATTCAGCGTTCAAGGAATTCACTCACTCCATGCCTAGGGGTACGAGGAAGTGAGAATTACCACCACTTGAGAGCCTCAGGGAAAACTGTGTCTGGGGGGAGAAAAGGGTTTAATTCAAGACAAAGAAGGAAAGAAAGCATTCAAAGAGGCTGAGGAGGTGGGGGGTTTTGTTACTCTTGGTAAATCTCTTTCAGTGGAGTGGTGTGGCCTGCCTGGAGGGAGTCAGGAACAAGTGAGAATGGTTGACAGAAAAGTGGACAACTCTTTCAAAAATTTTTGCTCTGAGGGTGCTGGATGAACTGAAGGCTGGTGTGTGTGTGTGTGTGTGTGTGTGTGTGTGTGTGTGACTTAAGATAGATGATATTTCAGCATGTTTTTATACCAATAAAAAAGAGCCAGTTAAGAGAGCAAAAAATTGCCAGTACAAAAGAGAAAAGGGACTGATGTGGGGATCCTTGCAGAAGCAAAGTCCTTGAGAAGGCTAGAGGGCATTGGATCCAAGGCCTAAGTGGAAGAATTGGCCTTAGAACCAACTTTGTACAAGAAAAGTGGCAAAGAAGGCTGTAGGCAGGAAGGTTGGTGGAAACGTTAACTGGAAAGATTAGTTCTCTTTGGAATGGATCTATTTTATCTCTGTGAGTATGAGAGGTTGTCATCTGGTGTGTGTGTGTGTGTGTGTGTGTTGGGGAGGGGGGTGAATATTGGAAATTTGATGAAAGATAAGGGCCAGGAGAGACAGTCCTGAGGTTGGGAGAATGAATTTACTACGGAATCATAGGAAGTTTGCTTGGCAGTATTGAGGGTCCACCTGACGTGTGTGGTCCTAGATCTGAAGCGGGATCAATCAACAGAGTTGTGTAATTTTTCCCCACCGGGCCATCCCCATCCCAGGGCGTTGGGATGTTTGCAATGAAATGCTGCAAATATGGGGCCGCCATCTGGGCTTCAAAAGGAGGGAAGCAAGGGCATGAAGGGGGTCCTGGATAACGACAAAGGGTCTGGTCGAGGGCCTGGAGTGAGAGGACTAGGGTCAATGTACTTGAAGGGGAGAGGGCAGTAAACAGAGAGGGGGGTAGATGAGCTTCAGATTGTGCAGATGGTGCCTTATTGATTTTCTCCCCCCACTGAAAAAAGCACTAACCAAGTGAAACCTTTATGATCAAGGTGATGTTGCTTTTGGCTTCCTGAAGGAAAACGCTTTCTGATTATATCACTGGTTTGGTTAGGGTTGGTTTGGCTAGTAGAGTTGGAGTCGGTGGGAATTTCACAGTTGATTCCGGTATGAAATGAGTGCCTTTATGCTTTGTTACAAGGAAGCACTACAGCAAACAGGGGAAACCTGTAAATTGTTTTGACGTCAATATGGAGAGATACACTTGGCTTTAACTTTTCACATACGTTTCATGATGCCAATATTAAAATAAGAAAATGCTCATTTCATAATGAATGGAAATTTTCTCACGAATTGGGTATCCTCAGCAACTTTAGAGAATAAAAGGGTTTCTCTGGGAGTGTACGTAAAAAAAGGAATTAATTTAAGTGAGGATATTTTGCTGTTAAGGATTTAAAAGTAAGCATAAAAAAAAAACCTTCATTATAAAATTTTTTATTTCACCGCATTGCCATTTAAAATTCCAAGAATACAAGCAAATATCGTCCAACGTCAGAAGTAGATTCAGGGTGACCATCTTCAGTGTTTAGTGACTTAATAGTATCATGGGAAGGTTCAATTCATTAAAAAGAATAATCAAGTTTCATTTGCATAATAATCAAGATAGGCTTGGTGTACAGAATTACATTTTCACTTGGCTTATACGATTCCATTTTCTCCAACCGGAAGCTGTGTAGGATCCAGGCCCACTTTCTTCATGGACACGGCCACGTCAAACAAATAGTCGTAACACTCACACCTAGAAAAGAAAAAGCAAAGAACGGAAGGTCTTAGTGAAAGAGAGTTCTCCAGCCCTCCCACATTTCTCCTCTCCATCAGGCTAAGCCGGCTCCTAGTGCATTGTTTTTTTCTCAATTCCAGGCCAGATTTTTCTCATTTTGCCCCCAGCATTATTAAAACATGGAAAGGAATCATTTTGAATCATGCAACCATATTACATGCATCTCAGGAAATAAAAGGGAGTTTAAAATATACTACTTACATAAATTTAAATTTTTTACTCCGTGTCACTTTTTGAAATAAATGTAGCAAATCATTATTAACTTGGGTTAGCCTTATTCTCCCTTCTAGCCTTACACTTGGGAGAAAAAGAGCTGTTTCCTTCTCCTTTGTATCAAGTGCATAGTGTCTCGCCAAATAACAGCTTGTCCAATAAATATTTTGTAATAAATGAATACATAATGCAAATCAAGTATCTAGAAATAACAGATTTAAATTTAAATTTTTTTAAATGTTTTTATTCATTTAAAAAAAATTTTTTTTTAACGTTTATTTATTTTTGAGACAGAGAGAGACAGAGCATGAACAGGGGAGGGGCAGAGAGAGAGGGAGACACAGAATCTGAAACAGGCTCCAGGCTCTGAGCGGTCAGCACAGAGCCCGACTCGGGGCTCGAACTCACGGACCGTGAGATCATGACCTGAGCCGAAATCGGACGCTTAACCCACCAAGCCACCCAGGCGCCCCTGTTTTTATTCATTTTTGAGACAGAGAGAGAGACAGAGCATGAGCAGGAGAGGGGCAGAGCAAAAGGGAGACACAGAATCCAAAGCAGGCTCCAGGCTCCGAGCTGTCAGCACAGAGCCTGGCAGGGGGCTTGAACTCACGAACTGCGAGATCATGACCTGAGACGAAGTCGGACGCTTAACCGACTGAGCCACCCAGGCGCCCCCAGATGACTTAAATTTAAACCACTTTGACCAATAACACACAAAAAAGTCGTACTTCCTTTCAAATCATAAAACACACTTCATTCCCTCTTCACATCTGGAGTATAGTGACTTGTCCCAAATGCCCTTTGATGGATACTTACATGGTTTTGGCCTTCTCCCAGGTTTCTCCCCAGACGTACACTCCATGACGCCTGACCAGGACCGCGCAGGAGTCTGGGTATTCATTTATCGCGCGAGCCATTCGTTCTTTGAGGTCTTTCTCCTCAGGTGTATTCTCAATAATGGGTACCACTAACATATCATCATACCTATGGGACAAAACAAGCCATTTTTCCCGCTAAAACAAATAAAGGTATTCATATGTAAAATTTACAATTTTTTTCACGGACCAACTAGACATTCTCTTTGTATCCGAAAGCCACTCCACGTTATGAACAAGATTTTGCGTGTTATTCTGTATATCTTGCATAGAGAGCTGTATCAAAAGACGCCTTGGGAATCTGGCAGGTATTATTCTAAGTGGCAGAAATTTGTATAGGATACCAAAACCTAACAAAGAAATTATCAAGATCATACAAGTATTTTCTTGAGGCAGAGACAATCATAGTATTTTTAATAGGAGATGAGAAATGATAGATCCGAGAACCAGAAACATAGAAAGGATTAACAACTGAACTACTTATTAAGTATGGATTTTCCAAAGATACAAAACCATTTTATTTTATCTCTGCAAGACCTCAAAGTGTCTCAGGCAAATAAATACATACGGGTGTGGTTTATAGTACTGGGTTAGCAAGAACCTTCAGGAAATAACTATTAAAGGTGTGATAGTACTTTCAGAACATTCTCAAGTCTGTGGCATTAGAACTTCTTTTACTTCCACCTGTTTTCAGTAAATACGTGTGATAAAATCAGAATATGCATTTCCTTTCTGTTCATGTAATAATATTTACGCAAATAACTTAGATACTGGTAAAATTAAGTCTATCTCTGAGGTCATTTATACCCAGTCAAACTCGGACGTGTTTTCCCTTTTACATAAATTTCTCTTCCCTTGTTAAAGTAACATCTCCTTTTTCGCTACCTCTATAATGGCTAAACTTCACAACAACAAAAGAAGTTCTAAGTAAAGTTTTACCAAAAATTGCTACTTTAGGGCAGGTATAGGCTAAGGAGCTGTCACGTGATAAAGAGCCTGGCCAACCACTACCAGCAGCATTATGGAGATGTTTATTATTTCACTTAAGTGAAATGGAGGTAATTGAAGGATATTCTTAAATATGGAAAGAATGAATTGCTAGCCCTAAATCTTTCTTTCTTTTTTTTTTTTGTAATCTTTACTTATTTTTGAGAGAGAGAGACAGAGTGCAAGCAGGGGAGGGGCAGAGAGAGAGGGAGACAGAATCCGAAGCAGGGTCCAGGTTCTGAGCTGTCAGCCCCTGACGTGGGGCTCGAACTCACAAAATGCGAGTTGATGACCTGAGCCGAAGTCAGACGTTTAACGGACTGAGCCAGCCAGACGCCCCCCAGATCTTTCCTAATGTTGGCCAAGAGAATCACAAACATATATTTTCCTCTAGCATACACTGAAAAGTCAGACATCTTTTCCTGAGTAAAATAATATCACAGCAAAATGAGACCTGAAATTCAACCCAAGCCATCCACTTTACAGACTGAACACTATTCCTTCTGAGTCAAATGAGGAACAGAGCCAAGATGGTCCTCTGACCTCTAAACAGTGTGCTTTTTTCACTCTGCCACAGGCCACCCGTGTTGCTGCCGGAAGGAAGGACAACCACACTTACATACATACGGTAACCTCCCCTGAGGAGAATTAGGTGTGTATTTGAAAGTTTTTGTTTTTCAAGCTGGACTTAAAAAATACAGAGTATCAAAACCCTCCTTTGTTCCTTCGCCCAGCCTTCACTGCCCCTTCTTTTGAAAACTGGACTCTTAGGATTCTCCCCAAATTCTGAAGAAAGATCACTGCCTCCTGAGCTGTGATAATGACCCTGTTACTGACTTCCCAGCCAGGATCAAATAGAATTGCAAAAGACATTTCAAAAAGGTTTGTATTCTTTAAAATCAGAAACGTTTAAAGTGATCTATGAAGCGTGTCTGTTATGATGCATAAGAAGTGGCATGTCTTGGTTCGGGCCATTCTTTTTCTCACAGAATTCCAGAAGGCTCTCTGCTGTCCCTCTACCCGCCCTTTCACGCCTCCTTCTCACCTGCTTTTATTTCTTCACCAAAGCAACCAAACGCTGATGAAATTAATAGCACACACAATGCCTCTCCTTGGAGACCCAGAATGGAAAGGCAATGTGGGGCTATCCTTTCCTTAGTATGTACACTTCCATAATTTAAACATTTCACTTTTGTAAATAGATATTCTGCAGTGCTGAGTAATGCTGTAGGCATACAATAAATAGTAACTAAAATCAAGTCATATTGAGTTCCCGGCACACTCGTTTAAACATGTACATGGATTCTACTACGTGGATTAACAATAAGATACTGCTGTTAAGAACACTTTAGAAAAACTGGCACCCGTTTCCTCTAAGCAAGGTAAGGTAGGATCAGGCCCTCGGGCAAATTAAGCAGCTCAGGAATAAGAATGCCAGTACATTCAAATGAAATGCTTAGCTTGTACCTGAACACCGAGAACGCATTTCTTCCCATCCCTGTATTCTAGATTGGCGAACATTTTGGTGGGCTGGCGGATTTGGTTGATTTTATCTAGAAGGCCTCCACTCTATACCATCTAATGCCACTTTCCATACTGAAAAATTATAAAAATACATAGATCTACTTAATTGAAATAATCGTAAATATGAAAATATTCTAGAAATACTAAATTTGAAAAAAATTAAAAATTTGTTTTAATTTAATTTAATTTTTTTTTATTTTTGAGAGCACGAGAGAGAGACAGAGCATGAGCAGGGGAGAGGCAGAGAGAGAGGGAGACACATGTCCAAAGCAGGCTCCAGGTTCTGAGCTGTCGGCACAGAGCCCGATGTGGGGCTTGAACTCATTTATTTAATGTTAAATAAATTTTAACATTTATTTATTTTTGAGAGAGAGAGAGAGAGACAGAGTGTGAGCAGGGGAGGGGCAGAGAGAGAGGGAGACATAGACTCTGAAGCAGGCTCCGGGCTCTGGGCTGATAGCCCAGAGCCCGACACGGGTCTTGAACTCACAAATTGCAAGATCATGACCTGAGCTCAAGTCAGATGTTTAACCAACACAGGCTCCCCTAGACATACTAAATTAAATCAAGATGAAGCTTCAGTCAGGGCTGAAGCTTCCTGGAGACAAAATGAAGGTGAGGGGACCACGCTCTCAGGGTGCTTCCATACAGGAACATAATCTTTCCATCTCTATAGAAAGCTCAGCCAAGGGTTTTCCACTTAACTCTGACAAACGGTTTCATTATTCATGTTGCTAATAATTTACCAAGGCTGGGGTGGTGGTGGGGAGGAGGAAGGGTGGCGTCTGATTTGTGTCACTGAGAACAGATCTGGAAGTGTAATATTAAGTGGGGTATTACTTAACATAGATCCCACAACATCTCATTAAAGGCATAAAAAAGATCAGCAGCCTCTTTATCAAAAGACAGAAAAAATACTTTTGAAATTACTTAAGCAAAAATAGAAAAAAATACCTGTAATACCCTCCCGAAGTACATTTCCTTATTCCTTTTATCATCTCTTGATGTGTAATTTTAAACTCTCGTCCTGGAAAGAGAAGGGTGGCCATGACAGCTGCTTTTGAGTGGGTATGAATCACTGCACCTGCTCCTGGAGGAGGGAGAAGAAAGTCACATACTCAGGGAAAACAAAACGATACCTTTAAAAATATATATATGATAAGTGATATATACTATATATACATAACATATATATTATATATCACATATCATATATATATTATATATCACATACATTTATTTGTATCTGATGATGACCTTGTTTTTCTTGGCATGGAATAATAAGTTGGCAGTAGACAGGAGGGGAGGGATGGAGGTAGGAAGAGAGAAATACTAACAGAAGCTGCAAAGCTGCAAAAAGCATTTAAACTTTATCAGCATTGGGGCAATGCACAATACACATGCTTAAGAAATAGCTTTTAGATGGTCTGAAGTGTAACTAGAATAATCATGGAGATCATAGTCCAATATTCCCATTTAATTAGGAGTTCCTCTGTGCCAGGCACTGGGCAAATCCCCATTACGTGTGATCTCTTGATCTTCAGTTCCCCACAACAACCAGAGATGTAAATTCTATGCCCCCGACTTAATGGTCAAGGAAACGGGGGTTCAGAGATGTTAAATCACTTGTCTGCGGTTCACAGATAGCAGTGGTGGCACTTGGGTTTAAACCGCGGTCATGGTGACCCTTAATCATGGAGTTAGGCTTCAGAGTGCGGGCCATGTCTCGGTGGCATCGGGGTTGCAGGGTTTTAATGGATTTACCTAAAAAAGGATTTGTATGCTATAAAATTCAGTAATGGCTATTTTTGCAATTGGAAGTTTATTTCGCTTTATGCTGGGAGAGATGTTTCATGCTGTTAGCATCTGTTCCTGAGATTTTACGCTGTCGGGAGCAGCTGACAGTGTCCGGGAACAGAACACAGCATGAGACCATGCTCAGAACAGATTTCATTCAGGGGCTATAAAAAGCATGGTTGTAATGACTTTATTGCTCTGGTGTTTCAGGTATAATTTTCTATTTTCACACCGTCCTCTAGGCTCAACCTTTCCAGACTGGTTTGCTATCACAAATTCTGGGAATTGAAATAAGACTCCTACTTTTATCATATGGTACACTAAAAAAAAAAAAGAGAGAGAGAGAGAGAGAGAGAGAGAGAGAGAGAGAGAGAGAGAGACAGCACTATTCCTACTAAAAGTAAAGGCCACAATTTTCCCTCACTTGTAATCTTACTTACCTTCTACAAGTTCCCAGAGGTAGACCTCTACACTAGAAGTAGGCATCTGATTGTAAATATAGTGTTGTCAGTCAACCTGACAATCTAGTGGAGTCATACTAGGTTGGAATTCTGGCCCCAGGACTCACTAGCTATTTATTTTAGGAAAATCTCCCAGAGCCTCTGTCCTCTCGAACACAAAATGGAGTAACAATGGGCCTTCCACGTGGGCTGATGTGAGCACTGAAAGTGTTAACATAATTAAAGTTCTTGCACACAGTAGGTGTTCGAGAAATGTTAACTACAACAATAATTACAATTATTTAGAAAACCTACTCTGTAGCAAATAGTTCTTTATGGTGAATACATTTTCTGCCTACCTCTCATTGTGTAAGCATTCATGAAAAGAGGCGTGCACTGGCTTTTTTTAAGATTCTTATGCGGCAGAGGTCCACTTATGTCCTGTTCATTGATGTCACAAACAAACATGTCTTCAGGCTGTTTGTAGAGGGGGGCAGAGAAGAAAAAAAAGGCTTATACGATATCAATTAGAAGTGTCCCCTTTCTGGTGTGTGCTAAGATGCATGTATGCATATTTAACCCATCTTTTAAATATTCATATAATTGTTTCTCTTCCAAAATGTTTCAGCCATTTTGAGAAATAAAAACTGTTTTCTACTGATAAAAATATTCTCAAGAGAGCTGCAATTCTTCCTTTAGAATTTGAAGAAACAATTGATATGGAAAATTTCATATGCATGTAATGATACTTCATCAACTTAGCTTCTTGGCTTTCCCCTGTCATTTCACAACTATATTTCAGAGAAACTCTACAAAGAAATCATCATTCTAAGATGGGGGTTACAGTTTTTTCTTCATATGTCATCATAGGAGGAAAAATATAGAGTAGAATTTTCTTATCTCCTGAGAAAGGGAACTGGTACTCAGACATGTTAATCTCAGTAAGGTATATTATTCTTAAAGTTGAAGTAATTAAGCAGATCCACAGATTTTTCCTAGTAGTGCATGCATACTTCTGACTTGTGACTTTCATTTGCCAGGGTTTATTACAAACTACAATATAAATGTTTTATTAATGAAGGATTATGCCTTAGGAGTTAAGTGTTATGTTTAAATTTTCAGCACTCCAGCATTAATATGGAATGAGACTTCTCAAAAATCTGAAATAAAGTTTTATAACTTAGATTGGAATAGCTTTGCTATTGTTTAATATGAGTCAGTTTGGTCCATTGAGACCATCAACGTGATCACCCTACCAGCCTGATAAAGACAGTGTTATAATGCTGAAAAATTATAATCACTTTGTAGTAGGACTTAAGATTGTGCCATTCACTTGTGCCCTCTAGAGGATGAATGACAATTCAAAAATATTAGTTGCATGGAGGTTCACCTTAAAAAAAAAATGTAATAGTTACTTAAGAAATGTTTATTGATTATTCATTTAAATTATCAATATAACCCCCCCTCAAAACTTCTTTTAAAATTAATTCCATTTCACAAAACAATAATAGTCAAGTAGAGAAGAAAAGAGCTTTGGGGTCAAGAAGGAACCTTTAACATACCTGAATCCGTTCCTTTTGCACTCCTGAAGGAGCAATGTAGATCTCATCGCTGGTAACACAAAATGTAGAAATTGGTATGTATTTAACTCTACTGTTCTGCTTTTGAACAAAGGCAAGTGTATTCTTACAGTCCAATCATCAATATTCTTTATAAATCAAATCACACAGAAAGCTGCTTGAATTAATTACTGATGTGTGCTGTATAGAAAGAATAACAAATTACTAACGCACTGTAATTACATGACAAACGTAATGCTGGTGATGCAGTAAAATGTTGACAGTTTTCATATATATTTCTTTATTTCTGTTTACAGTGCAAAATCAATGGTAACCAGATTTTTATCTGATTATGGGAAATAAAACAAGTCTTTGGCATCTTTAGCATGAGATTGCAGTTTATCTCATTAAATGTGGAACAGTTACTACAAAATCCAATCAGGGGAAGATATGCTCTTGAGCAGATGATCTCTGTCTCACAAGGGATCAAGTTTAATTTTAGTGCTTGAAATGCTCTGCTTATAAAACATGAAGTTCAGGGACCCCTGCTGGACACCTTATTAAATTACAGCATTAACATTAAGCTACTTTTTGGGTGGAATATATGCTTCCTATTTGAAAAGCACATCTTTCTTGTGAAACTATTTGGTAATAAAGCTGAAACAACTGTGGAAAGTTAAAAATACGGATAAAAGGCACGGTTCCATCTGGAGATGTGTCTGTTACAGAATGTTGTGCTAGGGGAGATGCTATAATGTACCATTTGTCACAAAGTACTCTCAAATTTGATTGGGAAATTAACTTCAAGATCTTCTCTAAATTCTCTCCAGCCTCAACAGAGTTCCTTTGTCTCCTTTGTCAGTTTCAGTGGCTCCCAGAAGGTAGTAAAGAGCTGCCACATACATGCGATTGAAAGAAATACCAGCACCTGAATGCTCCAGCTTCTGCCGCTGAGACACGGATGTAGGGACACTGGTTCCTGGTGAATAATGAGGATGATGGCCTATATTGAGTCAAGCCATCAATCCAGTTATTAATAAACCCATAGACTTGTAACTGACAAAAATGAAAGTTCCTTTAAGGGTCCACGGGTAAACTAAGATCTGGAAAAGAAATGT
This sequence comes from Panthera leo, assembly GCF_018350215.1. Taxonomy (NCBI): domain Eukaryota; kingdom Metazoa; phylum Chordata; class Mammalia; order Carnivora; family Felidae; genus Panthera; species Panthera leo. The sequence goes on from NC_056688.1 coordinate 88,649,571, forward strand.
CTGGTAATGGGAGTGAAATCCAAACCACAGTAAGCTACATTCAGGTGTTTTCATGAAATAGCTCACTTAAGAGCTTTGTTGCATAAAAAAACCCACGACATAAGAAAACAGAGTGGCATTCCTCTGGAACCAGTGGAATCAGAGGGATCATACAGTTAGAAAGAGTTCTTTGCAAATACCGG